>NC_092104.1:6360290-6362790 GCF_045679555.1 Salvelinus alpinus | reverse complement strand
GAGACAATCAGTATTTTCGATTAAGACATTAATGAGCGAGCTAGGACGGACGTTGTCAATATAACTATTTGTTCAGCACTTTTGAAATGTACCGCGACAAAATTCAGAGCATAGGCTGTTCTTACAATGTTCTCCCTGTACACCAAGTCAGAACCGTAGGATAAATAAAGGGACCATATAAGCAGACAATGAAAGCTATTACAATATTCAATTATTATACTTCTCTAAAACAGGTTATAGGTTACTATAAGGGCACAAGGCGAGACCCAGATGCAGACATAGGAGGCAGATGGTTTGAGTCTTTGATATTTATTAGAATCCAAAAAGGTAGGCAAGAGAATGGTCGTGGACAGGCAAAAGGTCAAAACCAGTTGAGTTCAGGAGGTACAGAGTGGCAGGCAGGCTCGAGGTCAGGGCAGGCAGACTGGTCATGCAGGCTCGAGGTCGAGGGCAGGCGGAAAGGTCAGGCAGGCGGGTACAGAGTCCAGAAACAGGCAAGGGTCAAAACGGGGAGGACTAGCAAAAAGAGAATAGCAAAAGCAGGCGCACGGGAAAAACACGCTGGTTGACTTGAATATACAAGACGAACTGGCACAGAGAGACAGGAAACACAGGGATATATACACTGGGGAAAAACATGCTGGTTAACTTGAATATACAAGACGAACTGGCACAGAGAGACAGGAAACACAGGGATATATACACTGGGGAAAAACATGCTGGTTGACTTGAATATACAAGACGAATTGGCACAGAAAGACAGGAAACACAGGGATATATACACTGGGGAAAAACACGCTGGTTGACTTGAATATACAAGACGAACTGGCACAGAGAGACAGGAAACACAGGGATATATACACTGGGGAAAAACACGCTGGTTGACTTGAATATACAAGACGAACTGGCACAGAGAGACAGGAAACACAGGTATAAATACACTGGGGAAAAACACGCTGGTTGACTTGAATATACAAGACGAACTGGCACAGAGAGACAGGCAACACAGAGATATATAGACTGGGGAAAATAAGCTACACCTGGAGGGGTGGTGGAGACAAGCACAAGGACAGGTGAACCAGGTTACATGTGCTCCACCAAGTCAGAACAGTAGCCAAAATTAAGAGGGGAAAATAGACCAAATAATTAGGGTGAGGTTACAAAGGCTTACTACACGGGCTACTACACAACACACAACTAGTATTACTTTCTTAGCTACAGTATACCTATCTCCCTGACCTATTATAGAATTTATGCAGAAGCATTTTTGGACTCACCTTGTTGTGCTGTGTGTAACCGATGTGAAATGGCTAGCTAGGTAGCGGTGGTGCGCGCTAGCAGCCTTTCAGTCGGTGGCGTCACTTACTCTGAAACCCTGAAGTAGTGGTTCCCCTTGCTCTGCAAGGGCCGCGGCTTTTGTGGAGCGATGGGTAACGACGCTTCGTGGGTGTCAGTTGTTGATGTGTGCAGAGGGTCCCTGGTTCGCGCCCGGGTCGGGGCGAGGGGACGGACGTAAAGTTAAACTGTTACATGTGCTCACTTGAACAGGAAGGTGGCGCAGCAATCCTTTTTGTCATTAAACTTTGTCTACAAAGTTTGTCATTCTCTGGATTTATGGTGCTTTCAAGACAACTGGAAAACTCTGAAAAAAACAAGGTTGAATCATGATGACGTCAGTGATCTTCAGGTCGGAGCTCTAGAAAGAGGCCCGAGTTCCCAATTTACAACTCCGAGTTGAATGACCGTTCAAAACGTATTTTCACGGTCTGAGCTTGTTTTTTCCCGAGATCCCAGTTGTCTTGAACTCACTGAAGTCAGATTTCCCAGTTCTGAGTTTCCAGTTGTTTTGTGCTCGGCAGAAATCATGCTGCATTGACAGCATGGCCAATGTTGAATGTTTATAATTTTAAGCTTGGGAAAAGAAACCCTTAAACCCAGACTTGGGACCACACAGCCACTCCACTGAATAGCAGGCTAGTGGTTGCTTTGCATTATCAAGCCACTGATTCCTTCTAAACCACTCATTGTTGAATTTACAATTTCCAACTTGTTGTGTAATCTTTATGTCCGATGGCAACTGAGCACCTGATACGTTTTATTTATGATTTCTCGCCATTATTTCTCTTCGTGTGACAAAGGATTAAAAACGATTTGCCAGTAGATTGTCGACTTGATTCATGATGATGACTGCTAGCTAAGATTTTGAAAGTATGATGTTGACATGATCAGTCCAATCAAAGCTACTGTAGATATAACGTGATTTGACATCATTTTATCTGTGGCCAATGACATTGAGCCTTCTTGGATGGGCAGTTCTAATGTAACTCTATGGCAGCACCCAAGGGGCTTGAATTTTCAAGCTCTACTCTTAGATTTGATGCTGGTTGCCCCACCAATACAGAAAGCACTGAGCTGGGCTAAAACACCTGCATTTTGGAGCTGCCTTTACTCATGAAAGCAAAAAAGAGACAATGTTTGTATACGACTTCGTTAACTCAAT
>NC_092104.1:6340290-6355290 GCF_045679555.1 Salvelinus alpinus | reverse complement strand
GACACTGCTTCATCAGATGAAATGGTTATTTCAGCACGATGTCATTACAATCATCTTCGGCCATTTTAAATATAAAATTCTCCCGTTTATCGTCATATTTCCACCTTCCTCCGTTCAGGGCCAAGGATAATTAACCTCTTCAGTCGTGATAGCCGGTCATTTCCATGTAAATGGACCCATGAGCATCAACATGTGAAGTGCATAGGAGCATGTCAAATTGGGTGTCAAATGAAAGCTAAGAGTCTATATTTTTGAGAAATATATAGTACCAGTCAATGATTTTGGACACACCTACTCATTCAAGGGTTTTTCTTAATTTTTACTATTTTCTACATTGTAGTATAATAGTGAAGACATCAAAACTATGAAATAACACATATGGAATCATGTAGTAACCATAAAAGTGTTAAACAAATCAAAATATATTTTATATTTGAGATTCTTCAAAGTAGCCACCCTTTCCCTTGATGACAGCTTTGCACACACTTGATATCAATTTTGTTTATGACTTTTTAAGTGATTAAAACTTGAAATTCAGTTACGAAATCGGTAACAGAATTTAATAAAAAAAACGTTAACGAAATTTCTGCAATTGAGTTCGATACAATGGGAAATTCTATTATTCACAAAGCACAGTTGGGTCACTTGCTGTGTCTTCCCTTCCACTACTGTATGTTCAGCTGGTAACTGTGTTCCTTCTCTTTCTGTCATCTGGTGGTCAAAGCAAGAGTGTCACGGATCCCCCCGGTACTGCTGCTCATTCTGTTCACCAGTTCCGGAGGTCGACGTCACCGGCGTTCTAGGCTTCACTGAACGGGATTCATTATCATCAACCCGGGACTGTCTTGTCTGATTACTCACAACCTGGTTCCCATTTCCCCTGATTAGTATGTTATATACGTGCCCTCTGTTCCCTCTGTCTTTGTTGGTTATTGTTCCCATGTCCGTTGGTGGTGTGAGTACCTATGTGTTGGTGCAGCTGTTATGCTGCGTGCTTTATATATTGTGTATTACGGGTATCGTCCGGTGTCGCTCAACGAGGTTTACCTTCACTCTTATGTTTGGGTACATCCCAGTGTTTTTGTATACGTGTTTGTTTTGGGTGTATTAAAAAACCCTATTGTGTATTCCTGTGGCGGTTTCCAAAATCCTTTATACCAGCGTGACAAAGAGTTTGAATATGTGTACCTATTTATGATACATCACCATGAAAATAATGACATTTATATCCTTAATTATGCATTTATGTGTAGTGCAGATCAGGGACGCATGATGAAATTATTTTACCCCAATTTTGTTACCGGATGTTAATCCACTTCACGTACTGTTAATAACCAAAAGTGATGTTTTTTTTCATAGACAAGGTGTCATGTCATAGCTGACACCCCATTCTTTCTGCAGTCGTCTTTGTATCTTAATTCGGGGCAGATATTTAACAGAGTTTTGTGAAAAAGTGGTAACAAAAAAAAACGGAGGGAGATTTTACTGTAATTTTGTTACCAAACTTTGCATCTGCACAGTTAATCCAGTCCATGTGTTTTTGTACAATTCTAAATTGTTTAAAGCAGCCATTGCGTATAGAGTTGTACGGTTTGTTAAACTTTGAAATCTATTTTTTGGGGGGGGTTGAAAAATCTGTCTCAGCGCAGTTCTGTTACTGTGGAATTTCCCAGAACAACTAGTCATCTTTTATTGATCTATATCTAGCCATATTATAACTAGTCATCTATTATTGATCTATATCCAACCATATGATAACTAGTCATCTATTATTGATCTATATCTAGCCATATGATAACTAGTCATCTATTATTGATCTATATCTAGCCATATGATAACTAGTCATCTATTATTGATCTATATCTAGCCATATGATAACTAGTCATCTATTATTGATCTATATCTAGCCATATGATAACTAGTCATCTATTATTGATCTATATCTAGCCATATGATAACTAGTCATCTATTATTGATCTATATCTAGCCATATGATAACTAGTCATCTATTATTGATCTATATCTAGCCATATGATAACTAGTCATATTTTATTGATCTATATCTAGCCATATGATAACTAGTCATATTTTATTGATCTATATCTAGCCATATTATAACTAGTCATCTATTATTGATTGATATCTAGCCATATGATAACTAGTCATATTTTATTGATCTATATCTAGACATATGATAACTAGTCATCTTTTATTGATCTATATCTAGACATATTATAACTAGTCATCTTTATTCTCTCAGATCTGGAGTGAATCAGGCTGTTCTCAGATCTGGAGTGAATCAGACTGTTCTCAGATCTGAAGTGAATCAGGCTGTTCTCAGATCTGGAGTGAATCAGGCTGTAATCAGAGCTGGAGTGAATCAGGCTGTTCTCAGATCTGGAGTGAATCAGACTGTTCTCAGATCTGAAGTGAATCAGGCTGTTCTCAGATCTGTAGTGAATCAGGCTGTTCTCAGATCTGGAGTGAATCAGGCTGTAATCAGATCTGGAGTGAATCAGACTGTTCTCAGATCTGGAGTGAATCAGGCTGTAATCAGATCTGGAGTGAATCAGGCTGTAATCAGATCTGGAGTGAATCAGACTGTTCTCAGATCTGGAGTGAATCAGACTGTTCTCAGATCTGAAGTGAATCAGGCTGTTCTCAGATCTGGAGTGAATCAGACTGTTCTCAGATCTGGAGTGAATCAGGCTGTTCTCAGATCTGGAGTGAATCAGGCTGTAATCAGATCTGGAGTGAATCAGACTGTTCTCAGATCTGGAGTGAATCAGGCTGTAATCAGATCTGGAGTGAATCAGGCTGTAATCAGATCTGGAGTGAATCAGACTGTTCTCAGATCTGAAGTGAATCAGGCTGTTCTCAGATCTGGAGTGAATCAGGCTGTTCTCAGATCTGGAGTGAATCAGGCTGTAATCAGATCTGGAGTGAATCAGGCTGTTCTCAAATCTGAAGTGAATCAGGCCGTTCTCAGATCTGGAGTGAATCAGGCTGTAATCAGATCTGTAGTGAATCAGGCTGTTCTCAGATCTGGAGTGAATCAGGTTGTATTTAGATCTGGAGTGAATCGGGCTGTAATCAGATCTGGAGTGAATCAGGCTGTAATTAGATCTGGAGTGAATCAGGCTGTAATCAGATCTGGAGTGAATCAGGTTGTAATCAGATCTGGAGTGAATCAGGCTGTAATCAGATCTGTAGTGAATCAGGCTGTTCTCAGATCTGGAGTGAATCAGGCTGTTCTCAGATCTGGAGTGAATCAGGCTGTAATCAGATCTGTAGTGAATCAGACTGTTCTCAGATCTGGAGTGAATCAGACTGTTCTCAGATCTGGAGTGATATGATGGTGAAAATGATGAAGAAAGACTAGATGTGTATGACATGCGGTACGAATCAGTTCTCCAAAAATGATCAGACCTCTTCTCTTACACCATGAGACAACTGACACTAAATGATCGGACTACTTTCCTTAAACCGTAATTAAAACAGAAGACGGACACCAAAGGGACCTCTCTGTGGAGCACCACCTTCGAGAACACAGACCACCTCCACCGTCACCCATCATAACCTCTGTTGCATGTTTAACTCTACCATAATGTACTGTGGACCTAGATTGATCTGCTGTGACAGGGAATTACCTTTACTGCAGTCTGAATCAGGCTGTCCTGAGTAAGAAGCTGGTCTACTCCAGTCTGAACCACGCTGTCCTCAATAAGAAGCTGGTCTACTCCAGTCTGAACCAGGCTGTCCTGAGTAAGAAGCTGGTCTACTCCAGTCTGAATCAGGCTGTCCTCAGTAAGAAGCTGGTCTACTCCAGTCTGAACCAGGCTGTCCTCACTAAGAAGCTGGTCTACTCCAGTCTGAACCAGGCTGTCCTCACTAAGAAGCTGGTCTACTCCAGTCTGAACCAAGCTGTCCTCACTAAGAAGCTGGTCTACTCCATTCTGAACCAGGCTGTCCTCACTAAGAAGCTGGTCTACTCCAGTCAGAACCAGGCATGTTTACATTATTCACATGTATGAAGAAGTCACCCTTGTGCTTCATTGTCTGGGTGATGTTTTTTCTCGCCTGAATGATCTGAATCTAGGATTACAGGGACTCTCCGCAACTATATTCAATGTGTGGGACAAAATTGAGGCTATGATTAAGAAGTTGGAGCTCTTTTCTGTCTGCATTAACAAGGACAACAGACAGGTCTTTCCATCATTGTATGATTTTTTTGTGTGCAAACGAACTCAAGCTTACGGACAATGTCAAATGTGATATAGCGAAGCACCTGAGTGAGCTGGGTGCGCAATTACGCAGGTACTTTCCCGAAACGGACAACAAAAACCACTGGATTCGTTATCCCTTTCATATTCCCTTCCTCCAGTCCACTTACTGATATCTGAACAAGAGAGCCTCATCGAAATTGCAACAAGCGGTTCTGTGAAAATGTTATTTAATCAGAAGCCACTGCCAGATTTCTGGACTGCCAGATTTCTGGATTGGGCTGCGCTCAGAGTTTCTTGCCTTGGCAAATTGCGCTGTTAAGACACTGATGCCCTTTACAACCACGTACCTATGTGAGAGTGGATTCTCGGCCCTCACTAGCACGCAAATACAGGCACAGACTGTGTGGGAAATGATTTAAGAATGAGACTCTCTCCAATACAACCCAACATTGCAGAGTTATGTGCATCCTTTCAAGCACACCCTTCTCATTAACCTGTGGTGAGTTATTTACAATTTTTAATGAACAAAGGTTTTATATGTATGATGGCTAAATAAAGAGCAAAATGATCGATTATTATTATATTATTATTTGTGCCCTGGTCCTATAAGAGCTCTTTGTCGCTTCCAAAGAGCCAGGTTGTGACAAACACTCATTCTTATATTTAATAAATGTATCGTATAGTGTGTGTGTGTGTAGCAGGCTTACATTAATGACAAAAAAAATCAAATTTGAGAGTGCGCTGACCCTAGTACTAGAGGGGGTACAGCTGGAGGTTGAATGTTTGAAAGGGGTACGGGACTATAAAAAGTTTGGGAACCACTGATCTACGGAAAAACGAAATAATGGATGCAGAAATGGTGTTAGCTACCTCATGTCTGAGTGTGACGAATACAGTGATACAGTGAACTAGGAGCAACAAACCGTGACGACGTCACCGGCCTGAATCTAATCTGGAGCACCAGTCAGTCCACATCTTTATAAGCATAGAATTAGATTGACCCGAGTACTGCCCTGATGAAACAGACAGCTTTATCAACAACAGTAATGTGTGTTACGCGAAAAGTTGTATAAAAAATATCCGGTTTGATAAACTAGTCGGTTGATTACCAAGCCAAGCAGATGCAAGTAGTCGAGCCAGTTTGGTTGTGAAGTGCATTATCAAAAAACTCTGTCCTTTCTTTATAACAAAATGCTATTTACCACTTGGCTCTCCATTGTATCACCCTGCTACAGCCCCTCCCAGTCAACACCCCCTCATTAGATGAGGAAGTAGATTGTTTATGAGAACTGCCTGCTGCAGTTGTTCTAGAGATGTCAGTTTGCAGCCGAACATGCAACCTATATTCAACCTATATTCAACCTATATTCAACCTATATTCAACCTATATTCAACCTATATTCAACCTATATTCAACCTATATTCAACGTATAGAAGACCAGCAGACGTGCCCTCGCTGTGAGCATTGCTATACATAGAACAGAGAGGACACTTGAATCAGGTTGGTGACATTTTGACCTGGTCAAAGGTCATAACAGTAATAATAGAATTGACATGTTACCATGGTAGCCCCATTACAACCACACGGGAAGTTATGACCACTCTGACATGTTACCATGGTAGCCCTATTACCACCAGACAGGAAGGTATGGCCACTCTGACATGTTACCATGGTAGCCCTATTACCACCAGACAGGAAGGTATGGCCACTCTGACATGTTACCATGGTAGCCCTATTACCACCAGACAGGAAGGTATGGCCACTCTGACATGTTACCATCGTAGCCCTATTACCACCAGACAGGAAGGTATGGCCACTCTGACATGTTACCATGGTAGCCCTATTACCATCAGATAGGAAGGTATGGCCACTCTGACATGTTACCATGGTAGCCCTATTACCACCAGACAGGAAGGTATGGCCACTCTGACATGTTACCATGGTAGCCCTATTACCACCAGACAGGAAGGTATGGCCACTCTGACATGTTACCATGGTAGCCCTATTACCACCAGACAGGAAGGTATGGCCACTCTGACATGTTACCATGGTAGCCCTATTACCACCAGACAGGAAGGTATGGCCACTCTGACATGTTACCATGGTAGCCCTATTACCACCAGACAGGAAGGTATGGCCACTCTGACATGTTACCATGGTAGCCCTATTACCACCAGACAGGAAGGTATGGCCACTCTGACATGTTACCATGGTAGCCCTATTACCACCAGACAGGAAGTTATGACCACTCTGACATGTTACCATGGTAGCCCTATTACCATCAGATAGGAAGGTATGGCCACTCTGACATGTTACCATGGTAGCCCTATTACCACCAGACAGGAAGGTATGGCCACTCTGACATGTTACCATGGTAGCCCTATTACCACCAGACAGGAAGTTATGACCACTCTGACATGTTACCATGGTAGCCCTATTACCATCAGATAGGAAGGTATGGCCACTCTGACATGTTACCATGGTAGCCCTATTACCACCAGACAGGAAGGTATGGCCACTCTGACATGTTACCATGGTAGCCCTATTACCATCAGATAGGAAGGTATGGCCACTCTGACATGTTACCATGGTAGCCCTATTACCATCAGACAGGAAGGTATGGCCACTCTGACATGTTACCATGGTAGCCCTATTACCACCAGACAGGAAGGTATGGCCACTCTGACATGTTACCATGGTAGCCCTATTACCACCAGACAGGAAGGTATGGCCACTCTGACATGTTACCATGGTAACCCCATTACCACCACACAGGAAGGTATGACCACTCTGGCATGTTACCATGGTAACCCCAATGACAGTGGAAGGTGAAATGTACACATTGTTATATTTGCAGAACACTGCTTCTATGGCATTATGTAAATTACTGTTTATTCTTTAACGGGCCTGTTACACAATTGACGTGTATTAAAACACTTAGTTTAGAATATCTACATAAATTCAGCAATTGAATTCTTCTCATATTGTAGGCTATTGACCTTCTCAAAGCTTCCTCCGGCATCTCACCGTACATCTGCCTGTAGTTATTGAACTCAACCTGCAGGAGGTGTGTTTGTTGTGACTGAGTGGAGGGGAAACTGCTGCGGACAAGGTTCTGACAGATGGGTGTGTCTTGGTGGTGGCAAGGACACACCCAGGAAACACTCACATCAAACCACACCCCCAAGCCAACTCATGTTTGGCTTCTGTTATGGCCACCTGCATTTATTAAGGAGCAAGCCAAACAAAGAGGCCAAATTAGAGTGTGCAGTTCCCCTTTAAACATCTTTCTATAAAAAATGGCGTCCCACCTTTTGATGTCACTACTGAAACACACACTTTAAAATATTGTAGAATAAAGGTGCCTTAAGCCACACCTCTACAAATATCCCCAGATGATGGGATTGCATCACTCTCCACTATGGCCACAAGGTGAGTAGTCTATCTGCAAATGTTGTGGAGAAAATGAGTGAGTGAATTAGTAAATATATATTTTTAAAGTATTTTTAAGAAGTGTCACTACTGAACATCTAATATATCAGGAAATACAGTATGTAAAGTATGGTTTTGGGACAAAAATATATGTTCAACTGTACTGTACCCTAATCTACTGTACTGTACTCTACTGTACTGTACTGTACCCTAATCTACTGTACTGTACTCTACAGTACTCTACTCTACTCTAATCTACTGTACTCTACCCTAATCTACTGTAATGTGCTGTACTGTACTGTGCTGTACTGTACTCTACTGTGCTCTAATGTACTGTACTGAAACATACTGTACCCTAATCTACCGTACTGTGCTCTACTGCACTGCACTGTGCTGTACTATACTGTAATGTGCTCTACTGCACTCTACTGCACTCTACTGTGCTCTACAGTGTTCTACTGTACTATACTCTACTGTGCTCTGCTGTACTGTACGGTGTTCTACTGTACTATACTCTACTGTGCTCTGCTGTACTGTACGGTGCTGTACTGTACTCTACTCTGCTGTATGGTGCTGTACTGCACTCTACCCTAATCTACTGTACTCTACCCTAATGTACTGTACTCCACCCTAATATACTGCAATGTGTTCTACTGTACTGTACTGTGTTCCACTGTACTGTACTGTACTGTACAGTGCTGTACTGTACTCCACTGTCCTGTACTCGACTGTAATGTAATGTGCTCTACTGTACTGTACTGTGTTCTACTGTACTCTGCTGTACTGTATGGTGCTGGACTGTACTCCACTGTACTGTGTGGTGCTGTACTGTACTCCACTGTACTCCACTGTACTGTGTTCTACTGTACTGTACGGTGTTGTACTGTACTATACTGTGCTCTAATGTACTGTACTGTGCTCTACTGTGCTGTACTGTGCTGTGCAGTGTTCTACTGTACTCTACTGTACTATACTGTGCTCTAATGTACTGTACGGTACTGTACTCTACTGTACTGTACTCTACTCTGCTGTACTGTATGGTGCTGTACTGTACTCCACTGTACTGTACCCTAATCTACTGTAATGTGCTCTACTGTACTGTACTCTACTGTACTGTACCCTAATCTACTGTAATGTGCTCTGCTGTACTGTACTCTACTCTACTGTACTCTACTTTGCTCTACTGTCCTCTAATGTACTGTACGGTACTGCACTCTACTCTACTGTACTCTACTGTACTCTACTGTACTCTACTCTACTCTACTGTACTCTACTCTACTCTACTCTACTGTACTCTACTGTACTGTACTCTAGTCTAGTCTACTCTACTGTACTCTACTGTACTCTACCGTACTCTACTCAAGTCTACTGTACTATGCTCTGCTGTACTCTGCTGTACTGTACTCTACTGTACTATACTCTACAATACAGCAATATGTTGCGCTATAGTTTGCATATTATCACAGACAAGGTATTAGGGTAGTGAATTGATGTTAGCTTCAGCTGTAAGCTAGCTAGGAAAGTTAGCTTACAAAGCTGGAAGCTACCGATGTCTTCTTGCATTGTCAAGTGTTCTAGCCTATACTGGACATTGTTTTAGGAACAGTAATTAACAGTTACAAAAATGTCTACATGCAGTGTTGCATTATTCAAGTGGGTTAAACTTCTGTTGAACACAAGTGGTGGTGCAGCCCACACTCCCAGTGAGTTCAGTGTTTCTTCATGGCAGGCTAGAGCTAGGAATGAGGAAGTGGAGAAAGGCTAAAGCTAGGAATGAGGAAGTGGAGACAGGCTAGAGCTAGGAATGAGGAAGTGGAGACAGGCTAGAGCTAGGAATGAGGAAGTGGAGAAAGGCTAAAGCTAGGAATGAGGAAGTGGAGACAGGCTAGAGCTAGGAATGAGGAAGTGGAGACAGGCTAGAGCTAGGAATGAGGAAGTGGAGACAGGCTAGAGCTAGGAATGAGGAAGTGGAGAAAGGCTAAAGCTAGGAATGAGGAAGTGGAGAAAGGCTAAAGCTAGGAATGAGGAAGTGGAGACAGGCTAGAGCTAGGAATGAGGAAGTGGAGACAGGCTAGAGCTAGGAATGAGGAAGTGGAGACAGGCTAGAGCTAGGAATGAGGAAGTGGAGAAAGGCTAAAGCTAGGAATGAGGAAGTGGAGACAGGCTAGAGCTAGGAATGAGGAAGTGGAGACAGGCTAGAGCTAGGAATGAGGAAGTGGAGACAGGCTAGAGCTAGGAATGAGGAAGTGGAGACAGGCTAGAGCTAGGAATGAGGAAGTGGAGACAGGCTAGAGCTAGGAATGAGTACTGTACTGTGCTGTACTGTACTCTACTGTGCTCTAATGTACTGTACTGAAACATACTGTACCCTCATCTACCGTACTGTGCTCTACTGCACTGCACTGTGCTGTACTATACTGTAATGTGCTCTACTGCACTCTACTGCACTCTACTGTGCTCTACAGTGTTCTACTGTACTATACTCTACTGTGCTCTGCTGTACTGTACGGTGTTCTACTGTACTATACTCTACTGTGCTCTGCTGTACTGTACGGTGCTGTACTGTACTCTACTCTGCTGTATGGTGCTGTACTGCACTCTACCCTAATCTACTGTACTCGACCCTAATGTACTGTACTCCACAGCCTGGAGACAGGCTAGAGCTAGGAATGAGGAAGTGGAGACAGGTTAGAGCTAGGAATGAGGAAGTGGAGACAGGCTAGAGCTAGGAATGAGGAAGTGGAGACAGGCTAGAGCTAGGAATGAGGAAGTGGAGACAGGTTACAGCTAGGAATGAGGAAGTGGAGACAGGCTAGAGCTAGGAATGAGGAAGTGGAGACGGCAAGGTGCTCTGGAGCTATAAGGGGACATCGGCTGCACTGACACACAGACTTGATCTCAATCAGTAGAAAACGTGAGACACATTTGACAGAGGTGCCGAAAGTAACAAAAAAATCTAGTACACAACCATTTGCCATGTTCTAATATTGAAAAAGTACAGAAGTTTCCGTGCAACACACTATAATCTACTGTACTGTACTTCACAGTACTGTTCTGTGCTTTTCTGTACTCTACTGTACTGTGCTCTACTATACTCAAATCAAAGTGAATTGGTATACTGTACTGTACTGTACTCTGCTGTACTCAAGTTTACTCTACTTGAGTTGTTACAATTGAGGCAAAGGGCCCCATGGACTCTTGATCTTGTGGTCTTGGTCTATAGACCACATCAATTCAGTCTTTAACTTGTCATGGTCTCAACTTACTGGGTCTGGTTCTTGGTCTTGGTCTATAGAATTCAGTCTTTAACTTGTCATGGTCTCAACTCACTGGGTCTGGTTCTTGGTCTTGGTCTATAGAATTCAGTCTTTAACTTGTCATGGTCTCAACTCACCGGGTCTGGTTCTTGGGACCAATGTCCTGGTATGAATCTTGGTCTTGGCTCCTGGAAATGACCTTATTCTTTGGTTTACAAATCATAGGGTTTAACTCAATTTGATTAGCGGATAACTTCCCAACCCGTAGGAATAATCACCCAGTTGACTACTTTTAAATGGTACTTTTAATGGTACTTTTAAATTGGACATTGCCCTCAATGGCAATCTCTATACTAAATCGAGTTATATCAAAGCTTGTCTATTATATTGACAAGATAGTCGGGTGATCGCTCGACGGAAATACATGTCATCAAAGATGGAAGTCAGGCGGGAGGAGGTGAAATCAAGTGGGACCATTCTAGCCAATGAGAGGGCAGATACGCGTGGCAACAACAGCCACAACTTTGATATAAAGTTGTTGTTTTTCAAAGTTGCTGAAATGCCACGTTCTGTCCACTTAAATCAGTGCATTCACAACTACCTAACCATTACAAAACTTCAAATAAGATCAATTAAGCCTCACGTAGCAAATTAGAAATGACATTTGTTGTTAATTAACCTAACGTTGCAGGTTTAAATCAATTGTCGGGGGCGGTTCTCTTCGGCACTGATCAACCAATCCAGTAAATGTGGAGGAGGAGTTAAGATAAAGTGTCGTAACCTCCATTTCCCCTGAAAACCGGATTTATTTTATATTGTTTCCAACCCCGCTAAGGGTTATTTTTTATTGACCAAATTCCACACTCTTCATTTACCTCCATAGAAAAATGATTCACTTCGTGGTGCTATTTTCAAGGACAGATTTTAGGCAGAGTAAACCCTTTCTGGTTATATACTGTACATTTATCTCTATGATCAACACCTCACACCAAAACATAGGAAAAATATGGACATCCAACAACATAATTAATTTGATGCATAAGTCAATCAACGAGTTTCAGATTCATACAATCAACATTTCATATTTTACATAGAAATATAGAGATTACAAATCTCTAAATTCAAATTTAAAGGTTTTGAAAATCAGGTAAAAAATAATAATGTTTTAGATTGAGGGTTAGGGGTTAAGGTTAGGGATTGGGGTTAGGTTTAGGGGTTAGGGTTAGGGATTGGGGTTAGGGGTTAGGGTTAGGGGTTAGGGTTAGGGTTAGGGGTTAGGGTTAGGGGTTAGGGGTTAGGGATTGGGGATTAGGGTTAGGGGTTAGGGATTAGGGTTAGGGATTGGGGTTAGGTTTAGGGGTTAGGGGTTAGGATTAGGGGTTAGGGATTGGGGTTAGGGATTGGGGATTAGGGTTAGGGTTAGGGGTTAGGGTTAGGGGTTAGGGATTGGGGATTAGGGTTAGGGTTAGGGATTAGGGTTAGGGATTGGGGTTAGGTTTAGGGGTTAGGGGTTAGGATTAGGGGTTAGGGATTGGGGTTAGATTTAGGGTTAGGGGTTAGGTTTAGGGGTTAGGGGTTAGGATTAGGGGTTAGGGATTGGGGTTAGATTTAGGGTTAGGGTTAGGGGTTGGGGTTGGGGTTGGGGATTAGGGGTTAGGGTTAGGGGTTAGGTTTAGGGATTGGGGTTAGGATTAGGGGTTAGGGTTTGGGGTTAGATTTAGGGTTAGGGGTTAGGTTTAGGGGTTAGGGATTGTGGTTAGGGGATAGATTTGGGGTTAGGGTTAGGGTTAGCGGTTAGGTTTAGGGGTTAGGTTTAGGGGTTAGGGTTAGGGGTTAGGGTTAGGGATTGGGGTTAGGTTTAGGGTTAGGGGTTAGGGTTAGGGGTTAGGGATTGGGGTTAGGTTTAGGGTTAGGGGTTAGGGTTAGATTTGGGGTTAGGGTTAGGGGTTAGGGTTAGATTTGGGGTTAGGGTTAGGGATTAGGGTTAGATTTGGGGTTAGGGTTAGGGGTTAGGGTTAGATTTGGGGTTAGGGTTAGGGGTTAGGGTTCGGTTTAGGGGTTAGGGTTAGGGATTGGGATTAGGGGTTATGGAAAACAGGATTTTGAATGGAAATCAAGGATACTAAAACCTACAGTGCATTCAGAAAGTTTTCAAAACCCTTGACTCCCCCCTCATCAATCTATACACAATACCCCATAACGACAAAGCAAAAAGAGATTTACGTTTTTATTGATGCAAATGTATTAAAAATAATAAACTAAAACGTTACATTTTACATAAGTATTCATACCCTTTACTCAGTACTTTGTTGAAGCACCTTTGGCAATGATTACAGCTTTGAGTCTTCTTGGGTATGACGCTACAAGCTTGGCACACCTGTATTTGGGGAGTTTCTCCCATTATTCCCTGCAGATCCTCTCAAACTCTGTCAGATGAGTATCGTGGAAAATTATATAATTAGTCATGCTGTTTAAAGAATTGTCTCTTGTTATATGCTAGTGTTTTATCTAACCTGATACCAACTCTTTGTGGGACTTAGTCATCAGACTGGGCATAAAGCCGAAGTCCGCTTGGGTGCGGCCGCAGCATGTGACATCACGTGGATTTACTTTCTACAGAAAGGCACATGTGTGGAAACTTCCAGAAAGGAGCATAATATAGTGTTTTGCTGCTCGGGCAATCAACCTTGTGCTATCTTAAGTCTGCACAGACAACTAATTACCATTTGTCCAGGATCCCTCCTGCGTTGTCTTGGCTGTGTGCTTAGGGCCGTTGTCCTGTTGGAAGGTGAACCTTCACCCCCAGTCTGAGGTCCTGAGCGCTCTGGAGCAGGTTTTCATCAAGGATCTCTCTGTACTTTTCTCCGTTCATCTTGGCCTCGATCCTGACTAGTCTCCCAGACCCTGCAGCTGAAAAACATCCCATGATGCTGCCACCACCATGCTTCACCGTAGGGATGGTGCCAGGTTTCCTCCAGACGTGATGCTTGGCATTCAGGCCAAAGAGTTCAATCTTGGTTTCATTAGACCAGATAATCTTGTTTCTCATGGTCTGAGAGTATTTAGGTGTGTTTTGGCAAACTCCAAGCGGGCTGTCATGTGCCTTTTACTGAGGAGTGGCTTCCGTCTGGCCACGCTACCATAAAGGCCTGATTGGTGGAGCGCTGCAGAAATGGTTGTCCTTCTGGAAGGTTCTCCCATCTCCACAGAGGAACTCTAGAGCTCTGTCAGAGTGACCAAGGGCTTCTTGTTCACCTCCCTGACCAAGGTCCTTCTCCCCCGATTGCTCAGTTTGTCTAATTTGCAAAAATGTCTACAAACCTGTTTTCGATTTGTCATGATGAGGTATTGTGTGTAGACTGCTGAGGAAAAATATGTATTTATTCCATCTTAGAATAAGGCTGCAATGTAAGAAAATGTGGGAAAAGTCAAGGGGTCTGAATACTTTCCGAAGGCACTGTATACTGTTTGTTTGTGTGTGTGTGTGTAGAACTTTCTCATCTTATCTAACGTTGCAGATGGCTACCCTACCCGGCTTTAATAATCATATTTTGAATGACATTATTACTCTCTGACACGCACATATGTTTGGTTGTTGGTTGTGTTGCTCTGTGTTTAACTGAGTGTGTGAGGCGCTGCCTTTACATTAGATGGATAGCCTCCTCACCTGTCCAATCGTTGACGTACGACCCGGGCACTGCCATGCTCGTATGACGCTCATCACACAAGCACCAGGCATGAAATGAAATGCTCCCCTCTCTCTTCATCAGCCCTTCATAGCAGAGGGAGGGAGAGATGTCAGGCGTCAACACCTGTATAGCTCTATGTAAGAGTCTCACAGTAGAATTACCCTGTAGAACTCTATCTAAGAGTCTCACATTACAATTACCCTGTAGAACTCTATCTAAGAGTCTCACATTACAATTACCCTGTAGAACTCTATCTAAGAGACTCACATTACAATTACCCTGTAGAACTCTATCTAAGAGTCTCACATTACAATTACCCTGTAGAACTCTATCTAAGAGTCTCACAGTAGATTTACCCTGTAGAACTCTATCTAAGAGTCTCACAGTGGAATTAC
>NC_092104.1:6249887-6340190 GCF_045679555.1 Salvelinus alpinus | reverse complement strand
TCTGTAGAACTCTATCTAAGAGTCTCACAGTAGAATTACCCTGTAGAACTCTATCTAAGAGTCTCACAGTATAATTACCCTGTAGAACTCTATCTAAGAGTCTCACAGTGGAATTACCCTGTAGAACTCTATCTAAGAGTCTCACAGTGGAATTACCCTGTAGAACTCTATCTAAGAGTCTCACAGTAGAATTACCCTGTAGAACTCTATCTAAGAGTCTCACAGTGGAATTACCCTGTAGAACTCTATCTAAGAGTCTCACAGTGGAATTACCCTGTAGAACTCTATCTAAGCGTTTCACAGTAGATTTACCCTGTAGAACTCTATCTAAGAGTCTCACAGTGGAATTACCCCGTATAACTCTATCTAAGAGTCTCACAGTGGAATTACCCTGTATAACTCTATCTAAGAGTCTCACAGTGGAATTACCCTGTAGAACTCTATCTAAGAGTCTCACAGTAGAATTACCCTGTAGAACTCTATGTAAGAGACTCACAGTGGATTTACCCTGTAGAACTCTATCTAAGAGACTCACAGTGGAATTACCCTGTAGAACTCTATCTAAGAGTCTCACAGTGGAATTACCCTGTATAACTCTATCTAAGAGTCTCACAGTGGAATTACCCTGTAGAACTCTATCTAAGAGTCTCACAGTGGAATTACCCTGTAGAACTCTATCTAAGAGTCTCACAGTAGAATTACCCTGTAGAACTCTATGTAAGAGACTCACAGTGGATTTACCCTGTAGAACTCTATCTAAGAGTCTCACAGTAGAATTACCCTGTAGAACTCTATGTAAGAGACTCACAGTGGATTTACCCTGTAGAACTCTATCTAAGAGTCTCACAGTGGAATTACCCTGTAGAACTCTATCTAAGAGACTCACAGTGGAATTACCCTGTAGAACTCTATCTAAGAGTCTCACAGTGGAATTACCCTGTATAACTCTATCTAAGAGACTCACATTACAATTACCCTGTAGAACTCTATCTAAGAGACTCACATTACAATTACCCTGTGACACACCACCTGGACAGGTAGCTAGTCTTCAACTATTGTTGCCTTCAGTCCAGGCATATCCACCAATAGCAGTTCATTTTATCTGGTACTTTCCACATATGGAGCCCCCTAAGGAGATGGAAACTGGGATGGAAAATAACATGCATTAACAGTCTTCGGGTAGGAGCAGATGGAACACTGAGGACACTCCAAACATGCATTAACAGTCTTCGGGTAGGAGCAGATGGAACACTGAGGACACTCCAAACATGCATTAACAGTCTTCGGGTAGGAGCAGATGGAACACTGAGGACACTCCAAACATGCATTAACAGTCTTTGGGAAGGAGCAGATGGAACACTGAGGACACTCCAAACATGCATTAACAGTCTTCGGGAAGGAGCAGATGGAACACTGAGGACACTCCAAACATGCATTAACAGTCTTCGGGAAGGAACAGATGGAACACTGAGGACACTCCAAACATACATTAACAGTCTTCGGGAAGGAGCAGATGGAACACTGAGGACACTCCAAACATGCATTAACAGTCTTCGGGAAGGAACAGATGGAACACTGAGGACACTCCAAACATGCATTAACAGTCTTGCTGTAAAGCTAAGCAAATCGAACACTGAGGACATCCATGCCGTTCAAAATAGCTAAAAGAAAATGAAGTAAAAATGTATGAAACTACTAAGCTTTTTTCTCCTTCGTCACTAATTGCCAAACATCGGAGAAGGTTAGCATTAGCATTGGGCGCTAGCTCGCTAAGCTTCGCTAACCTGCTAAGCAGGTCCCCGAGGAAAAGACCTCAGCTCGACAGATCACTATAATATAGTGAGTGGCTCTGCAGTACAGTTAGAGCACAGACCATAGCAATAGAATTACTAGAATGGGAAAAACCCTGATTCAAGTCAATGTACTATAATTTTAGTTCTACTTTGGCATGGACAGAAGGCTGAGGATTTCCCCCAATACAGGCTATATAGCCAACCCAGCACATGGATCATAGAAATAGAACTAGAATATAATTACTAGAATGTGAATCCCTATTCAAGTCAGTATAATTATATCGTAAATATATTCTACTTCTATGGCTCGGATAGTCATTGCCTTCTGACCTCAACATAGTAATTGCTCCATTTTGATTCAGCTGCTGGTATGGCTGCATTACAAAGCTACGTACAGAGGGAAGGATGGTTCATATTCACCCTCTTTAGGTTTTATAAAGCTACGTACAGAAGGAAGATTGGTTCATATTCACCCTCTTTAGGTTTTATAAAGCTACGTACAGAGAGAAGGATGGTTCATATTCACCCTCTTTAGGTTTTATAAAGCTGAGTACAGAGGGAAGGATGGTTCATATTCACCCTCTTTTTTAGGTTTTATAAAGCTGCGTACAGAGGGAAGATTGGTTCATATTCATCCTCTTCAGGTTTTATAAAGCTGCGTACAGAGGGAAGGATGGTTCATATTCACCCTCTTCAGGTTTTATAAAGCTGCGTACAGAGCGAAGATTGGTTCATATTCACCTTGTTCAGGTTTTATAAAGCTGCGTACAGAGAGAAGGATGGTTCATATTCACCCTGTTCAGGTTTTTAGTTCAAATGACTTGGATCTCGCATATGTTTCACATTAATATGTATGCTGTTCCAAGAGAACTGAGCAGAATGTATATTCCTCTCGCTCTTCTCTTCCCGGGGTCAAGCCATAACCCTGATGATTTGATAGAGAGGAGTTGAGATGTGTTATCTGTGCTGGTAGTGGTGGTGAACGGGAGAGGCAGTACTCACTCCCACCAGAAGAGGACTCCCTGGAGCCTCTAGATCTCTTTGAGACTGAAATGGCTGGGAGTCAATGGTAGACAAAGCCTGGGTGAGGGGGATTATTACATACAACACTGTGAGAATGAAAATATCCAGATAACTGTAGATTAAAATATCCAGATAACTATAGACTGAAATATCCAGATAACTACAGACTGAAATATCCAGATAACTACAGACTGAAATATCCAGATAACTATAGACTGAAATATCCAGATAACTACAGACTGAAATATCCAGATAACTACAGACTGAAATATCCAGATAACTATAGACTGAAATATCCAGATAACTATAGACTGAAATATCCAGATAACTATAGACTGAAATATCCAGATAACTATAAACTGAAATATCCAGATAACTACAGACTGAAATATCCAGATAACTACAGACTAAAATATCCAGATAACTATAGACTGAAATATCCAGATAACTACAGACTGAAATATCCAGATAACTACAGACTGAAATATCCAGATAACTACAGATTGAAATATCCAGATAACTATAGACTGAAATATCCAGATAACTATAGACTGAAATATCCAGATAACTACAGACTGAAATATCCAGATAACTACAGACTGAAATATCCAGTCATTGAAGTCATGTGAAATGGTCGCAGGTGTGATAAGTTTCAATATATAAAGCAAGCCTTTTATTTTCCATCTTAAAAAGTGATCTGAGTCACTGAGCAGACGCTCAAATCCAGAGTGATTTACAGGTCATTCATCTGAAGATAACCAGGTGGGACATCCACATATCTCAGTCACATTAACTATGTTTTTCTTCAAACAAATTAGCTATCAGCCAAGTCAGTGCTAACAAACAACATTTATTTAAAAAAAAATGGTCAATAAGAGTGTTAGTTCACAAAAAGGGGTAGGGTTTCAGATGTTTTCGGGAAGATGGGCAGTGACTTTGCTGTCCTAGCGTCAGGGGGGGAAATGATTCCACCGTTGGGGGTGCCAGTACAGAAAAGAGTTTTGACTGGGCTGAGCGGGAGCTGCCCTCCCCTAGGGGTGGGAGGGCCAAGAGGATGGAGGACTCGAGTTGGGGTTATAGAAGAGCCTGAAGGTACAGAGGAAAGTTTCTCTTGCTGCTCTGTAGGCCAGTACTATGGTCTTGTAGTGGATGAAAAGTCATTCATTTTATCTCCCCCATTCTCTTCTGAGTCACATGTATTTCTTGATGTAGTATATCCCAAATAGCACCCTATTCCCTATATAGTGCACTACTTATGACCAGGCTGCATAGGGCTCGGGTCAACAGTAGTGCACTATTAGGGAATAGGGCTCTGGTCTAAAGTAGTGCACTATATAGGGAATAGGGCTCTGGTCTATAGTAGTGCACTATATAGGGAATAGGGCTCTGGTCTAAAGTAGTGCACTATATAGGGAATAGGGCTCTGGTCTATAGTAGTGCACTATATAGGGAATAGGGCTCTGGTCTAAAGTAGTGCACTATATAGGGAATAGGGCTCTGGTCTATAGTAGTGCACTATAGAGGGAATAGGGCTCTGGTCTAAAGTAGTGTACTACATAGGGAAATGTGTTGCCTGCAACACTCTGAACTCTGCAGCATGCTGGCTATGCCACGCCCCCCCAAGTGTCCCAGCTACCCCTCTGTCCCGGAGTGACATCATCAGTGACATCATTGGTCATACTGTGCAGCCTACCATGTTCCATGTCCCCCCCCCCAGTATCAGACATACACTATATAAAGATATTCTGCCCCCCCCAGTATCAGACATACACTACATAAAGATATTCTGCACCCCCCCCCCCCCCCAGTATCAGACATACACTACATAAAGATATTCTGCCCCCCCCCCCCCCCCCCCCAGTATCAGACATACACTACATAAAGATATTCTGCACCCCCCCCCCCCAGTATCAGACATACACTACATAAAGATATTCTGCACCCCCCCCCCCCAGTATCAGACGTACACTACATAAAGATATTCTGCCCCCCACGCCCCCCCCCAGTATCAGACGTACACTACATAAAGATATTCTTCCCCCCCCCCCCCCCAGTATCAGACGTACACTACATAAAGATATTCTGCACCCCCCCCCCCCAGTATCAGACATACACTACATAAAGATATTCTGCCCCCCCCCCGGTATCAGACATACACTACATAAAGATATTCTGCCCCCCCCCCCCCCCCCGGTATCAGACATACACTACATAAAGATATTCTGCCCCCCCCCAGTATCAGACATACACTACATAAAGATATTCTGCCCCCCCCCCCCCCCCAGTATCAGACATACACTACATAAAGATATTCTGCCCCCCCCCCCCAGTATCAGACATACACTACATAAAGATATTCTGCACCCCCCCCCCCCAGTATCAGACATACACTACATAAAGATATTCTGCACCCCCCCCCCCCCCCCCCCAGTATCAGACATACACTACATAAAGATATTCTGCCCCCCCCCCCCCAGTATCAGACATACACTACATAAAGATATTCTGCACCCCCCCCCCCCAGTATCAGACATACACTACATAAAGATATTCTGCAGCACCCCCCCCCCCCCCCCCCAGTATGAGACATTTGGCGTGCGTCCCAAATCGCACCTTATTCTATGTACAGTACACTACTTCTGACCAGGCGCCAATGGGGTTCTACTCAAAAGTAGGGCATTATGTAGGGTATATTTGGGATGCAGATTTAGTTTTACGTCAACGCTTGGCGATACATGTATCTCTCAGGAGGAAGGTCTGGTGAATTTAACCTTTATTTAACTAGGCAAGTCAGTTTAAGAACCAACTGTTATTGACAACGACGGCCTACCCTAATGCCAAGGACTATACAGTATTTGTTGAGCCAAAGCACTATCTGCCAGTCGCCATGGAAAAAGTTACAGCAACTCTTATGTTGAAGGGAATGGTCATTCTCAAGGCCATACAGTACTGAACAGTTAGTAACCCACAGTACCAGGGTTGGTGTCAATTCCATTTATATTCCAGTCAATTCAAAATGTCAACCAAATTCCAATTACAATTCCAAATTCCACCCTGTACCCCATTCTTTGTTTTAGCCAAGGCCCGTGTGCGTCTGCTTCTCCTCTACCGTTCTGTAGTGAAGGAGACAGAGAACACCAACAAGACTGTTCTAATCAGCGCCGGTCCCATGTCACAAGTCGTGGAAACCACAAGGCAAGCGGCATGCTGGGAAGCGGATAGGAGTGGCTGCGAGGGTGTTCTGGAGCAGATCGACATAAGGAATATCTTCGCTGCACTGATGCCTAATCTACCTGTGCCTTCATCGCCGGGATTGCCTGTGTCTGGTTGCTGACTCTAACTACTCTGACTCCAACAGCGGCTTCGTTGTCGAGTTCGGCTCCTTTCCCTCACTCATCTGACGGAGCACTGCCTGCTGTGGGAGGTCTGGACTTATCGCCGGGAGCAGTGGGCGTACGCTATCCTGCTTCTCGTTGTTCGTGAACTGTGAAGCAACACAAACACAGGTGCAGACACATGCATACAAACACACGATACCACACACACACACACACACACGTACACATGGATTTTGCATTGTAGATATTTGGTATTAGAGTAGCGGCCTGAGGGAACACACTTTCACATGTTGTGAAATCTGTTGTGAATGTATTGTAATGTCTTTAAAATTATATAACTGCCTTAATTTTGCTGGATCCCAGGAAGATTATCTGCTGCCTGTGCAGGAACTAATGGGGATCCATAATGAATACGAAATTCAAAATACAAAATGGTGGAACCAGCTTCCCCCTGAAACTAGGACAGCAGAGTCCCTGTCCATCTTCCCCCTGAAACTAGGACAGCAGAGTCCCTGCCCATCTTCCCCCTGAAACTAGGACAGCAGAGTCCCTGTCCATCTTCCCCCTGAAGCTAGGACAGCAGAGTCCCATGGCCATCTTCCCCCTGAAACTAGGACAGCAGAGTCCCTGAAACTAGGACAGCAGAGTCCCTGTCCATCTTCCCCCTGAAACTAGGACAGCAGAGTCCCTGTCCATCTTCCCCCTGAAACTAGGACAGCAGAGTCCCTGCCCATCTTCCCCCTGAAACTAGGACAGCAGAGTCCCTGAAACTAGGACAGCAGAGTCCATGGCCATCTTCCCGAAAGCACCTGAAACCCTACCTCTTCTAAGAGTATCTTAAATAATCCCCCTCCACATCCCGACACCCCCCCCCCCCCCATAAAAATACATGTAAAAAAAAGAAACACCCAGAAGCAACACCCTCGCTTAATCCTCACCCTCTGACTCTTCTGACAGCCCCTTCAATGAGGAAAATGTACCTCCCAATGCGGTTGTCCCTCCTATATGGTTGTCCCACGATCTTAAAATGAATGCACTAACTGCTAAATCAGTCGAATGGACATGTACACGTAAATGTATGGAGAAAGTGTCGACTGTGAAATCAAAATATGGGCAGGGGGAAAAAATGAATGAAACGATGAAATGATCTCCTTAAAACCACTGGAGTCGATCATAAAGGTGTAATGGCTGCTACGGTGCAGGAACCTTTATGGCTCCTCTGTTGGAGACCGACAGATATAGGTGTGACACAGGCACTGCCTTGTGTCTATGTACTGGTGGGGGGTGGAGAGGTAGAAGTCTATGTTGGGATGGTGGTGGGGGGGGGGGGGGGTGGAGAGGTATAAGTCTATGTTGTGGTGGTGGGGGGGCGGGTGGAGAGGTAGAAGTCTATGTAGGGGTGGTGGTGGGGGGGGTGGAGAGGTAGAAGTCTATGTAGGGGTGGTGGGGGTGGAGAGGTATAAGTCTATGTAGGGGTGGTGGGGGGGGGGAGGTAGAAGTCTATGTAGGGGTGGTGGTGGGGGGGTGGTGGGGGGGTGGAGAGGTATAAGTCTATGTAGGGTTGGTGGGGGGTGGAGAGGTATAAGTCTATGTAGGGGTGGTGGGGGGGTGGAGAGGTATAAGTCTATGTAGAGGTGGTGGGGGGTGGAGAGGTATAAGTCTATGTAGGGGTGGTGGGGTGGTGGGGGGGTGGAGAGGTATAAGTCTATGTAGGGGTGGTGGGGTGGTGGGGGGGTGGAGAGGTATAAGTCTATGTAGGGGTGGTGGGGTGGTGGGGGGGTGGAGAGGTATAAGTCTATGTAGGGGTGGTGGGGTGGTGGGGGGGTGGAGAGGTATAAGTCTATGTAGGGGTGGTGGGGTGGTGGGGGGGTGGAGAGGTATAAGTCTATGTAGGGGTGGTGGGGTGGTGGGGGGGTGGAGAGGTATAAGTCTATGTAGGGGTGGTGGGGGGTGGGGGGGTGGAGAGGTATAAGTCTATGTAGGGGTGGTGGTGGGGGGGTGGAGAGGTATAAGTCTATGTAGGGTTGGTGGGGGGTGGAGAGGTATAAGTCTATGTAGGGGTGGTGGGGGGGTGGAGAGGTATAAGTCTATGTAGAGGTGGTGGGGGGTGGAGAGGTATAAGTCTATGTAGGGGTGGTGGGGTGGTGGGGGGGTGGAGAGGTATAAGTCTATGTAGGGGTGGTGGTGGGGGGGGGGGGGGGGTGGAGAGACGGAAGGCTATGATGGGGTGGTTAGAAATGGTTTCCATGTCTGGTTCCCCCCCTGATGTCACACACACACACACACACACACACACACACACACACACACACACACACACACACACACACACACACACACACACACACACACACACACACACACACACACACACACACACACGTACACACTGGTGCCAGCGTTGGTTGTCTGGGCTGGTTGATCTTAGGAGAGACTAGGCTATATAATTGTAACCACATCCAATTAAATATCCAATTCAACTTCTATTAATCAGACCAATGATCAGGGGGGGGGTGTGTGTGTGTGTGTGTGTGTGTGTGTGTGTGTGTGTGTGTGTGTGTGTGTGTGTGTGTGTGTGTGTGTGTGTGTGTGTGTGTGTGTGTGTGTGTGTGTGTGTGTGTGTGTGTGTGTGTGTGTGTCACTGACTCACAGCAAGGTGTAGTGGGTGTAGTATAGAGTCATTAATTTCCAGACACGTGTCAATTTAGTACTCATAAAAATCTTATCCAGGGAAATCTTAATTTAAATGGTTTTCCTTTCAACAATTCCTTCAGGAGGACTTTCTGTCACCCTTTGTGACCTTTCAGGATATTAATGTTTTATTAATGATATGAACTCAGTATTCTCTGGTACAGCAAACAATACATAATGATGGTAGAGTAGCACTTCATAATTGAACGTTTGAATCGTACTGTACGGTAATGAGTGTCCCCATTGCTGTCCCGTTGAATTGGATTTGATTAAACCCTTTAATTGTAAACATTTGTATTTTTGCCATTGACATGATTTATTGGTGCAAATCGAAAATACGCACACGTTGTCCTGTATCATGTTACACACACATGTTGTCCTGTATCATGTTATACACACACATGTTGTCCTGTATCATGTTATACACACATGTTGTCCTGTATCATGTTACACACACGTTGTCCTGTATCATGTTATACACACACATGTTGTCCTGTATCATGTTATAAACACACACGTTGTCCTGTATCATGTTATACACACACGTTGTCCTGTATCATGTTATACACACATGTTGTCCTGTATCATGTTATACACACACGTTGTCCTGTATCATGTTATACACACATGTTGTCCTGTATCATGTTATAAACACATGTTGTCCTGTATCATGTTATAAACACACGTTGTCCTGTATCATGTTATACACACATGTTGTCCTGTATCATGTTATACACACATGTTGTCCTGTATCATGTTATACACACATGTTGTCCTGTATCATGTTACACACACATGTTGTCCTGTATCATGTTATACACACACGTTGTCCTGTATCATGTTATACACACATGTTGTCCTGTATCATGTTATATACACACGTTGTCCTGTATCATGTTATACACACATGTTGTCCTGTATCATGTTATACACACATGTTGTCCTGTATCATGTTATACACACACGTTGTCCTGTATCATGTTATACACACACACGTTGTCCTGTATCATGTTATACACACACGTTGTCCTGTATCATGTTACACACACATGTTGTCCTGTATCATGTTATATACACACGTTGTCCTGTATCATGTTATACACACATGTTGTCCTGTATCATGTTATACACACACACGTTGTCCTGTATCATGTTATAAACACACGTTGTCCTGTATCATGTTATAAACACACGTTGTCCTGTATCGTGTTATAAACACACACGTTGTCCTGTATCATGTTATAAACACACGTTGTCCTGTATCATGTTATATACACACGTTGTCCTGTATCATGTTATATACACACACGTTGTCCTGTATCATGTTATACACACACGTTGTCCTGTATCATGTTATAAACACACATTGTCCTGTATCATGTTATACACACACGTTGTCGTGTATCATGTTATATACACACGCGTTGTCCTGTATCATGTTATATACACACGTTGTCCTGTATCATGTTATACACACACATGTTGTCCTGTATCATGTTATACACACACACGTTGTCCTGTATCATGTTATATACACACACGTTGTCCTGTATCATGTTATATACACACACTGTCCTGTATCATGTTATACACACACGTTGTCCTGTATCATGTTACACACACGTTGTCCTGTATCATGTTATACACACACGTTGTCCTGTATCATGTTACACACATGTTGTCCTGTATCATGTTATAAACACACGTTGTCCTGTATCATGTTATATACACACGTTGTCCTGTATCATGTTATACACACACATGTTGTCCTGTATCATGTTATACACACACACGTTGTCCTGTATCATGTTATATACACACACGTTGTCCTGTATCATGTTATATACACACACTGTCCTGTATCATGTTATACACACACGTTGTCCTGTATCATGTTACACACACGTTGTCCTGTATCATGTTATACACACACACGTTGTCTTGTATCATGTTATATACACACACGTTGTCCTGTATCATGTTATATACACACACTGTCCTGTATCATGTTATACACACACGTTGTCCTGTATCATGTTACACACACGTTGTCCTGTATCATGTTACACACACGTTGTCCTGTATCATGTTATACACACATGTTGTCCTGTATCATGTTATACACACACATGTTGTCCTGTATCATGTTATAAACACACACGTTGTCCTGTATCATGTTATACACACATGTTGTCCTGTATCATGTTACACACACGTTGTCCTGTATCATGTTATACACACATGTTGTCCTGTATCATGTTATACACACACATGTTGTCCTGTATCATGTTATACACACATGTTGTCCTGTATCATGTTATACACACACATGTTGTCCTGTATCATGTTATATACACACACGTTGTCCTGTATCATGTTATACACACATGTTGTCCTGTATCATGTTATACACACACATGTTGTCCTGTATCATGTTATATACACACATGTTGTCCTGTATCATGTTATAAACACACGTTGTCCTGTATCATGTTATACACACATGTTGTCCTGTATCATGTTATACACACACGTTGTCCTGTATCATGTTATACACACATGTTGTCCTGTATCATGTTATAAACACACGTTGTCCTGTATCATGTTATAAACACACGTTGTCCTGTATCATGTTATACACACATGTTGTCCTGTATCATGTTATACACACATGTTGTCCTGTATCATGTTATACACACATGTTGTCCTGTATCATGTTACACACACATGTTGTCCTGTATCATGTTATACACACACGTTGTCCTGTATCATGTTATACACACATGTTGTCCTGTATCATGTTATATACACACGTTGTCCTGTATCATGTTATACACACATGTTGTCCTGTATCATGTTATACACACATGTTGTCCTGTATCATGTTACACACACACGTTGTCCTGTATCATGTTATACACACACACGTTGTCCTGTATCATGTTATACACACACGTTGTCCTGTATCATGTTACACACACATGTTGTCCTGTATCATGTTATATACACACGTTGTCCTGTATCATGTTATACACACATGTTGTCCTGTATCATGTTATACACACACACGTTGTCCTGTATCATGTTATAAACACACGTTGTCCTGTATCATGTTATAAACACACGTTGTCCTGTATCGTGTTATAAACACACACGTTGTCCTGTATCATGTTATACACACACATGTTGTCCTGTATCATGTTATACACACATGTTGTCCTGTATCATGTTATACACACACATGTTGTCCTGTATCATGTTATATACACACGTTGTCCTGTATCATGTTATACACACATGTTGTCCTGTATCATGTTATACACACACGTTGTCCTGTATCATGTTATACACACATGTTGTCCTGTATCATGTTATAAACACACGTTGTCCTGTATCATGTTATAAACACACGTTGTCCTGTATCATGTTATACACACATGTTGTCCTGTATCATGTTATACACACATGTTGTCCTGTATCATGTTATACACACATGTTGTCCTGTATCATGTTACACACACATGTTGTCCTGTATCATGTTATACACACACGTTGTCCTGTATCATGTTATACACACATGTTGTCCTGTATCATGTTATATACACACGTTGTCCTGTATCATGTTATACACACATGTTGTCCTGTATCATGTTATACACACATGTTGTCCTGTATCATGTTACACACACACGTTGTCCTGTATCATGTTATACACACACACGTTGTCCTGTATCATGTTATACACACACGTTGTCCTGTATCATGTTACACACACATGTTGTCCTGTATCATGTTATATACACACGTTGTCCTGTATCATGTTATACACACATGTTGTCCTGTATCATGTTATACACACACACGTTGTCCTGTATCATGTTATAAACACACGTTGTCCTGTATCATGTTATAAACACACGTTGTCCTGTATCGTGTTATAAACACACACGTTGTCCTGTATCATGTTATAAACACACGTTGTCCTGTATCATGTTATACACACGTTGTCCTGTATCATGTTATACACACACGTTGTCCTGTATCATGTTATACACACACGTTGTCCTGTATCATGTTATAAACACACGTTGTCCTGTATCATGTTATAAACACACGTTGTCCTGTATCATGTTATACACACACGTTGTCCTGTATCATGTTATACACACACGTTGTCCTGTATCATGTTATAAACACACGTTGTCCTGTATCATGTTATACACACACGTTGTCCTGTATCATGTTATACACACATGTTGTCCTGTATCATGTTATAAACACACACGTTGTCCTGTATCATGTTATAAACACACACGTTGTCCTGTATCATGTTATAAACACACGTTGTCCTGTATCATGTTATATACACACGTTGTCCTGTATCATGTTATATACACACACGTTGTCCTGTATCATGTTATACACACACGTTGTCCTGTATCATGTTATAAACACACATTGTCCTGTATCATGTTATACACACACGTTGTCGTGTATCATGTTATATACACACGCGTTGTCCTGTATCATGTTATATACACACGTTGTCCTGTATCATGTTATACACACACATGTTGTCCTGTATCATGTTATACACACACACGTTGTCCTGTATCATGTTATATACACACACGTTGTCCTGTATCATGTTATATACACACACTGTCCTGTATCATGTTATACACACACGTTGTCCTGTATCATGTTACACACACGTTGTCCTGTATCATGTTATACACACACGTTGTCCTGTATCATGTTACACACATGTTGTCCTGTATCATGTTATAAACACACGTTGTCCTGTATCATGTTATATACACACGTTGTCCTGTATCATGTTATACACACACATGTTGTCCTGTATCATGTTATACACACACACGTTGTCCTGTATCATGTTATATACACACACGTTGTCCTGTATCATGTTATATACACACACTGTCCTGTATCATGTTATACACACACGTTGTCCTGTATCATGTTACACACACGTTGTCCTGTATCATGTTATACACACACACGTTGTCTTGTATCATGTTATATACACACACGTTGTCCTGTATCATGTTATATACACACACTGTCCTGTATCATGTTATACACACACGTTGTCCTGTATCATGTTACACACACGTTGTCCTGTATCATGTTACACACACGTTGTCCTGTATCATGTTATACACACATGTTGTCCTGTATCATGTTATACACACACATGTTGTCCTGTATCATGTTATAAACACACACGTTGTCCTGTATCATGTTATACACACATGTTGTCCTGTATCATGTTACACACACGTTGTCCTGTATCATGTTATACACACATGTTGTCCTGTATCATGTTATACACACACATGTTGTCCTGTATCATGTTATACACACATGTTGTCCTGTATCATGTTATACACACACATGTTGTCCTGTATCATGTTATATACACACACGTTGTCCTGTATCATGTTATACACACATGTTGTCCTGTATCATGTTATACACACACATGTTGTCCTGTATCATGTTATATACACACATGTTGTCCTGTATCATGTTATAAACACACGTTGTCCTGTATCATGTTATACACACATGTTGTCCTGTATCATGTTATACACACACGTTGTCCTGTATCATGTTATACACACATGTTGTCCTGTATCATGTTATAAACACACGTTGTCCTGTATCATGTTATAAACACACGTTGTCCTGTATCATGTTATACACACATGTTGTCCTGTATCATGTTATACACACATGTTGTCCTGTATCATGTTATACACACATGTTGTCCTGTATCATGTTACACACACATGTTGTCCTGTATCATGTTATACACACACGTTGTCCTGTATCATGTTATACACACATGTTGTCCTGTATCATGTTATATACACACGTTGTCCTGTATCATGTTATACACACATGTTGTCCTGTATCATGTTATACACACATGTTGTCCTGTATCATGTTACACACACACGTTGTCCTGTATCATGTTATACACACACACGTTGTCCTGTATCATGTTATACACACACGTTGTCCTGTATCATGTTACACACACATGTTGTCCTGTATCATGTTATATACACACGTTGTCCTGTATCATGTTATACACACATGTTGTCCTGTATCATGTTATACACACACACGTTGTCCTGTATCATGTTATAAACACACGTTGTCCTGTATCATGTTATAAACACACGTTGTCCTGTATCGTGTTATAAACACACACGTTGTCCTGTATCATGTTATACACACACATGTTGTCCTGTATCATGTTATACACACATGTTGTCCTGTATCATGTTATACACACACATGTTGTCCTGTATCATGTTATATACACACGTTGTCCTGTATCATGTTATACACACATGTTGTCCTGTATCATGTTATACACACACGTTGTCCTGTATCATGTTATACACACATGTTGTCCTGTATCATGTTATAAACACACGTTGTCCTGTATCATGTTATAAACACACGTTGTCCTGTATCATGTTATACACACATGTTGTCCTGTATCATGTTATACACACATGTTGTCCTGTATCATGTTATACACACATGTTGTCCTGTATCATGTTACACACACATGTTGTCCTGTATCATGTTATACACACACGTTGTCCTGTATCATGTTATACACACATGTTGTCCTGTATCATGTTATATACACACGTTGTCCTGTATCATGTTATACACACATGTTGTCCTGTATCATGTTATACACACATGTTGTCCTGTATCATGTTACACACACACGTTGTCCTGTATCATGTTATACACACACACGTTGTCCTGTATCATGTTATACACACACGTTGTCCTGTATCATGTTACACACACATGTTGTCCTGTATCATGTTATATACACACGTTGTCCTGTATCATGTTATACACACATGTTGTCCTGTATCATGTTATACACACACACGTTGTCCTGTATCATGTTATAAACACACGTTGTCCTGTATCATGTTATAAACACACGTTGTCCTGTATCGTGTTATAAACACACACGTTGTCCTGTATCATGTTATAAACACACGTTGTCCTGTATCATGTTATATACACACGTTGTCCTGTATCATGTTATATACACACACGTTGTCCTGTATCATGTTATACACACACGTTGTCCTGTATCATGTTATAAACACACATTGTCCTGTATCATGTTATACACACACGTTGTCGTGTATCATGTTATATACACACGCGTTGTCCTGTATCATGTTATATACACACGTTGTCCTGTATCATGTTATACACACACATGTTGTCCTGTATCATGTTATACACACACACGTTGTCCTGTATCATGTTATATACACACACGTTGTCCTGTATCATGTTATATACACACACTGTCCTGTATCATGTTATACACACACGTTGTCCTGTATCATGTTACACACACGTTGTCCTGTATCATGTTATACACACACGTTGTCCTGTATCATGTTACACACATGTTGTCCTGTATCATGTTATAAACACACGTTGTCCTGTATCATGTTATATACACACGTTGTCCTGTATCATGTTATACACACACATGTTGTCCTGTATCATGTTATACACACACACGTTGTCCTGTATCATGTTATATACACACACGTTGTCCTGTATCATGTTATATACACACACTGTCCTGTATCATGTTATACACACACGTTGTCCTGTATCATGTTACACACACGTTGTCCTGTATCATGTTATACACACACACGTTGTCTTGTATCATGTTATATACACACACGTTGTCCTGTATCATGTTATATACACACACTGTCCTGTATCATGTTATACACACACGTTGTCCTGTATCATGTTACACACACGTTGTCCTGTATCATGTTACACACACGTTGTCCTGTATCATGTTATACACACATGTTGTCCTGTATCATGTTATACACACACATGTTGTCCTGTATCATGTTATAAACACACACGTTGTCCTGTATCATGTTATACACACATGTTGTCCTGTATCATGTTACACACACGTTGTCCTGTATCATGTTATACACACATGTTGTCCTGTATCATGTTATACACACACATGTTGTCCTGTATCATGTTATACACACATGTTGTCCTGTATCATGTTATACACACACATGTTGTCCTGTATCATGTTATATACACACACGTTGTCCTGTATCATGTTATACACACATGTTGTCCTGTATCATGTTATACACACACATGTTGTCCTGTATCATGTTATATACACACATGTTGTCCTGTATCATGTTATAAACACACGTTGTCCTGTATCATGTTATACACACATGTTGTCCTGTATCATGTTATACACACACGTTGTCCTGTATCATGTTATACACACATGTTGTCCTGTATCATGTTATAAACACACGTTGTCCTGTATCATGTTATAAACACACGTTGTCCTGTATCATGTTATACACACATGTTGTCCTGTATCATGTTATACACACATGTTGTCCTGTATCATGTTATACACACATGTTGTCCTGTATCATGTTACACACACATGTTGTCCTGTATCATGTTATACACACACGTTGTCCTGTATCATGTTATACACACATGTTGTCCTGTATCATGTTATATACACACGTTGTCCTGTATCATGTTATACACACATGTTGTCCTGTATCATGTTATACACACATGTTGTCCTGTATCATGTTACACACACACGTTGTCCTGTATCATGTTATACACACACACGTTGTCCTGTATCATGTTATACACACACGTTGTCCTGTATCATGTTACACACACATGTTGTCCTGTATCATGTTATATACACACGTTGTCCTGTATCATGTTATACACACATGTTGTCCTGTATCATGTTATACACACACACGTTGTCCTGTATCATGTTATAAACACACGTTGTCCTGTATCATGTTATAAACACACGTTGTCCTGTATCGTGTTATAAACACACACGTTGTCCTGTATCATGTTATACACACACATGTTGTCCTGTATCATGTTATACACACATGTTGTCCTGTATCATGTTATACACACACATGTTGTCCTGTATCATGTTATATACACACGTTGTCCTGTATCATGTTATACACACATGTTGTCCTGTATCATGTTATACACACACGTTGTCCTGTATCATGTTATACACACATGTTGTCCTGTATCATGTTATAAACACACGTTGTCCTGTATCATGTTATAAACACACGTTGTCCTGTATCATGTTATACACACATGTTGTCCTGTATCATGTTATACACACATGTTGTCCTGTATCATGTTATACACACATGTTGTCCTGTATCATGTTACACACACATGTTGTCCTGTATCATGTTATACACACACGTTGTCCTGTATCATGTTATACACACATGTTGTCCTGTATCATGTTATATACACACGTTGTCCTGTATCATGTTATACACACATGTTGTCCTGTATCATGTTATACACACATGTTGTCCTGTATCATGTTACACACACACGTTGTCCTGTATCATGTTATACACACACACGTTGTCCTGTATCATGTTATACACACACGTTGTCCTGTATCATGTTACACACACATGTTGTCCTGTATCATGTTATATACACACGTTGTCCTGTATCATGTTATACACACATGTTGTCCTGTATCATGTTATACACACACACGTTGTCCTGTATCATGTTATAAACACACGTTGTCCTGTATCATGTTATAAACACACGTTGTCCTGTATCGTGTTATAAACACACACGTTGTCCTGTATCATGTTATAAACACACGTTGTCCTGTATCATGTTATACACACGTTGTCCTGTATCATGTTATACACACACGTTGTCCTGTATCATGTTATACACACACGTTGTCCTGTATCATGTTATAAACACACGTTGTCCTGTATCATGTTATAAACACACGTTGTCCTGTATCATGTTATACACACACGTTGTCCTGTATCATGTTATACACACACGTTGTCCTGTATCATGTTATAAACACACGTTGTCCTGTATCATGTTATACACACACGTTGTCCTGTATCATGTTATACACACATGTTGTCCTGTATCATGTTATAAACACACACGTTGTCCTGTATCATGTTATAAACACACACGTTGTCCTGTATCATGTTATAAACACACGTTGTCCTGTATCATGTTATATACACACGTTGTCCTGTATCATGTTATATACACACACGTTGTCCTGTATCATGTTATACACACACGTTGTCCTGTATCATGTTATAAACACACATTGTCCTGTATCATGTTATACACACACGTTGTCGTGTATCATGTTATATACACACGCGTTGTCCTGTATCATGTTATATACACACGTTGTCCTGTATCATGTTATACACACACATGTTGTCCTGTATCATGTTATACACACACACGTTGTCCTGTATCATGTTATATACACACACGTTGTCCTGTATCATGTTATATACACACACTGTCCTGTATCATGTTATACACACACGTTGTCCTGTATCATGTTACACACACGTTGTCCTGTATCATGTTATACACACACGTTGTCCTGTATCATGTTACACACATGTTGTCCTGTATCATGTTATAAACACACGTTGTCCTGTATCATGTTATATACACACGTTGTCCTGTATCATGTTATACACACACATGTTGTCCTGTATCATGTTATACACACACACGTTGTCCTGTATCATGTTATATACACACACGTTGTCCTGTATCATGTTATATACACACACTGTCCTGTATCATGTTATACACACACGTTGTCCTGTATCATGTTACACACACGTTGTCCTGTATCATGTTATACACACACACGTTGTCTTGTATCATGTTATATACACACACGTTGTCCTGTATCATGTTATATACACACACTGTCCTGTATCATGTTATACACACACGTTGTCCTGTATCATGTTACACACACGTTGTCCTGTATCATGTTACACACACGTTGTCCTGTATCATGTTATACACACATGTTGTCCTGTATCATGTTATACACACACATGTTGTCCTGTATCATGTTATAAACACACACGTTGTCCTGTATCATGTTATACACACATGTTGTCCTGTATCATGTTACACACACGTTGTCCTGTATCATGTTATACACACATGTTGTCCTGTATCATGTTATACACACACATGTTGTCCTGTATCATGTTATACACACATGTTGTCCTGTATCATGTTATACACACACATGTTGTCCTGTATCATGTTATATACACACACGTTGTCCTGTATCATGTTATACACACATGTTGTCCTGTATCATGTTATACACACACATGTTGTCCTGTATCATGTTATATACACACATGTTGTCCTGTATCATGTTATAAACACACGTTGTCCTGTATCATGTTATACACACATGTTGTCCTGTATCATGTTATACACACACGTTGTCCTGTATCATGTTATACACACATGTTGTCCTGTATCATGTTATAAACACACGTTGTCCTGTATCATGTTATAAACACACGTTGTCCTGTATCATGTTATACACACATGTTGTCCTGTATCATGTTATACACACATGTTGTCCTGTATCATGTTATACACACATGTTGTCCTGTATCATGTTACACACACATGTTGTCCTGTATCATGTTATACACACACGTTGTCCTGTATCATGTTATACACACATGTTGTCCTGTATCATGTTATATACACACGTTGTCCTGTATCATGTTATACACACATGTTGTCCTGTATCATGTTATACACACATGTTGTCATGTATCATGTTACACACACACGTTGTCCTGTATCATGTTATACACACACACGTTGTCCTGTATCATGTTATACACACACGTTGTCCTGTATCATGTTACACACACATGTTGTCCTGTATCATGTTATATACACACGTTGTCCTGTATCATGTTATACACACATGTTGTCCTGTATCATGTTATACACACACACGTTGTCCTGTATCATGTTATAAACACACGTTGTCCTGTATCATGTTATAAACACACGTTGTCCTGTATCGTGTTATAAACACACACGTTGTCCTGTATCATGTTATACACACACATGTTGTCCTGTATCATGTTATACACACATGTTGTCCTGTATCATGTTATACACACACATGTTGTCCTGTATCATGTTATATACACACGTTGTCCTGTATCATGTTATACACACATGTTGTCCTGTATCATGTTATACACACACGTTGTCCTGTATCATGTTATACACACATGTTGTCCTGTATCATGTTATAAACACACGTTGTCCTGTATCATGTTATAAACACACGTTGTCCTGTATCATGTTATACACACATGTTGTCCTGTATCATGTTATACACACATGTTGTCCTGTATCATGTTATACACACATGTTGTCCTGTATCATGTTACACACACATGTTGTCCTGTATCATGTTATACACACACGTTGTCCTGTATCATGTTATACACACATGTTGTCCTGTATCATGTTATATACACACGTTGTCCTGTATCATGTTATACACACATGTTGTCCTGTATCATGTTATACACACATGTTGTCCTGTATCATGTTACACACACACGTTGTCCTGTATCATGTTATACACACACACGTTGTCCTGTATCATGTTATACACACACGTTGTCCTGTATCATGTTACACACACATGTTGTCCTGTATCATGTTATATACACACGTTGTCCTGTATCATGTTATACACACATGTTGTCCTGTATCATGTTATACACACACACGTTGTCCTGTATCATGTTATAAACACACGTTGTCCTGTATCATGTTATAAACACACGTTGTCCTGTATCGTGTTATAAACACACACGTTGTCCTGTATCATGTTATAAACACACGTTGTCCTGTATCATGTTATACACACGTTGTCCTGTATCATGTTATACACACACGTTGTCCTGTATCATGTTATAAACACACGTTGTCCTGTATCATGTTATAAACACACGTTGTCCTGTATCATGTTATACACACACGTTGTCCTGTATCATGTTATACACACACGTTGTCCTGTATCATGTTATAAACACACGTTGTCCTGTATCATGTTATACACACACGTTGTCCTGTATCATGTTATACACACATGTTGTCCTGTATCATGTTATAAACACACACGTTGTCCTGTATCATGTTATAAACACACGTTGTCCTGTATCATGTTATACACACATGTTGTCCTGTATCATGTTATACACACATGTTGTCCTGTATCATGTTATACACACACGTTGTCCTGTATCATGTTATAAACACACGTTGTCCTGTATCATGTTATAAACACACGTTGTCCTGTATCATGTTATAAACACACGTTGTCCTGTATCATGTTATATACACACACATTGTCCTGTATCATGTTATACACACATGTTGTCCTGTATCATGTTATAAACACATGTTGTCCTGTATCATGTTATATACACACACGTTGTCCTGTATCATGTTATATACACACACATTGTCCTGTATCATGTTATAAACACACACGTTGTCCTGTATCATGTTATAAACACACGTTGTCCTGTATCATGTTATAAACACACGTTGTCCTGTATCATGTTATATACACACACATTGTCCTGTATCATGTTATACACACATGTTGTCCTGTATCATGTTATAAACACATGTTGTCCTGTATCATGTTATATACACACACGTTGTCCTGTATCATGTTATATACACACACATTGTCCTGTATCATGTTATAAACACACGTTGTCCTGTATCATGTTATAAACACACGTTGTCCTGTATCATGTTATACACACACACGTTGTCCTGTATCATGTTATAAACACACACGTTGTCCTGTATCATGTTATAAACACACGTTGTCCTGTATCATGTTATAAACACATGTTGTCCTGTATCATGTTATACACACACGTTGTCCTGTATCATGTTATACACACATGTTGTCCTGTATCATGTTATAAACACACGTTGTCCTGTATCATGTTATAAACACACGTTGTCCTGTATCATGTTATAAACACACGTTGTCCTGTATCATGTTATAAACACACGTTGTCCTGTATCATGTTATACACACACACGTTGTCCTGTATCATGTTATACACACACGTTGTCCTGTATCATGTTATATACACACACGTTGTCCTGTATCATGTTATACACACACATGTTGTCCTGTATCAAGTTATACACACACACGTTGTCCTGTATCATGTTATATACACACACGTTGTCCTGTATCATGTTATATACACACACGTTGTCCTGTATCATGTTATATACACACGTTGTCCTGTATCATGTTATATACACACACGTTGTCCTGTATCATGTTATACACACACGTTGTCCTGTATCATGTTATATACACACACGTTGTCCTGTATCATGTTATAAACACACGTTGTCCTGTATCATGTTATATACACACACATTGTCCTGTATCATGTTATACACACATGTTGTCCTGTATCATGTTATAAACACATGTTGTCCTGTATCATGTTATATACACACACGTTGTCCTGTATCATGTTATATACACACACATTGTCCTGTATCATGTTATAAACACACGTTGTCCTGTATCATGTTATAAACACACGTTGTCCTGTATCATGTTATACACACACACGTTGTCCTGTATCATGTTATAAACACACACGTTGTCCTGTATCATGTTATAAACACACGTTGTCCTGTATCATGTTATAAACACATGTTGTCCTGTATCATGTTATACACACACGTTGTCCTGTATCATGTTATACACACATGTTGTCCTGTATCATGTTATAAACACACGTTGTCCTGTATCATGTTATAAACACACGTTGTCCTGTATCATGTTATAAACACACGTTGTCCTGTATCATGTTATAAACACACGTTGTCCTGTATCATGTTATACACACACACGTTGTCCTGTATCATGTTATACACACACGTTGTCCTGTATCATGTTATATACACACACGTTGTCCTGTATCATGTTATACACACACATGTTGTCCTGTATCATGTTATACACACACACGTTGTCCTGTATCATGTTATATACACACACGTTGTCCTGTATCATGTTATATACACACACGTTGTCCTGTATCATGTTATATACACACGTTGTCCTGTATCATGTTATATACACACACGTTGTCCTGTATCATGTTATACACACACGTTGTCCTGTATCATGTTATATACACACACGTTGTCCTGTATCATGTTATACACACACGTTGGCGTGTATCATGTTATATACACACGCGTTGTCCTGTATCATGTTATATACACACGTTGTCCTGTATCATGTTATACACACACATGTTGTCCTGTATCATGTTATACACACACACGTTGTCCTGTATCATGTTATATACACACACGTTGTCCTGTATCATGTTATATACACACACTGTCCTGTATCATGTTATACACACACGTTGTCCTGTATCATGTTACACACACGTTGTCCTGTATCATGTTATACACACACGTTGTCCTGTATCATGTTACACACATGTTGTCCTGTATCATGTTATAAACACACGTTGTCCTGTATCATGTTATATACACACGTTGTCCTGTATCATGTTATACACACACATGTTGTCCTGTATCATGTTATACACACACACGTTGTCCTGTATCATGTTATATACACACACGTTGTCCTGTATCATGTTATATATACACACTGTCCTGTATCATGTTATACACACACGTTGTCCTGTATCATGTTACACACACGTTGTCCTGTATCATGTTATACACACACATGTTGTCCTGTATCATGTTATACACACACGTTGTCCTGTATCATGTTATATACACACGTTGTCCTGTATCATGTTATACACACACGTTGTCCTGTATCATGTTATACACACACGTTGTCCTGTATCATGTTATACACACACGTTGTCCTGTATCATGTTATACACACACGTTGTCCTGTATCATGTTATAAACACACGTTGTCCTGTATCATGTTATACACACATGTTGTCCTGTATCATGTTATAAACACACGTTGTCCTGTATCATGTTATAAACACACGTTGTCCTGTATCATGTTATACACACACATGTTGTCCTGTATCATGTTATAAACACACGTTGTCCTGTATCATGTTATAAACACACGTTGTCCTGTATCATGTTATAAACACACGTTGTCCTGTATCATGTTATAAACACACGTTGTCCTGTATCATGTTATACACACACACGTTGTCCTGTATCATGTTATACACACACGTTGTCCTGTATCATGTTATATACACACACGTTGTCCTGTATCATGTTATACACACACATGTTGTCCTGTATCATGTTATACACACACACGTTGTCCTGTATCATGTTATACACACACGTTGTCCTGTATCATGTTATATACACACACGTTGTCCTGTATCATGTTATACACACACATGTTGTCCTGTATCATGTTATACACACACACGTTGTCCTGTATCATGTTATATACACACACGTTGTCCTGTATCATGTTATACACACACGTTGTCCTGTATCATGTTATATACACACACGTTGTCCTGTATCATGTTATACACACGCGTTGTCGTGTATCATGTTATATACACACGCGTTGTCCTGTATCATGTTATATACACACGTTGTCCTGTATCATGTTATACACACACATGTTGTCCTGTATCATGTTATACACACACACGTTGTCCTGTATCATGTTATATACACACACGTTGTCCTGTATCATGTTATATACACACACTGTCCTGTATCATGTTATACACACACGTTGTCCTGTATCATGTTACACACACGTTGTCCTGTATCATGTTATACACACACGTTGTCCTGTATCATGTTACACACATGTTGTCCTGTATCATGTTATAAACACACGTTGTCCTGTATCATGTTATATACACACGTTGTCCTGTATCATGTTATACACACACATGTTGTCCTGTATCATGTTATACACACACACGTTGTCCTGTATCATGTTATATACACACACGTTGTCCTGTATCATGTTATATACACACACTGTCCTGTATCATGTTATACACACACGTTGTCCTGTATCATGTTACACACACGTTGTCCTGTATCATGTTATACACACACATGTTGTCCTGTATCATGTTATACACACACGTTGTCCTGTATCATGTTATATACACACGTTGTCCTGTATCATGTTATACACACACGTTGTCCTGTATCATGTTATACACACACGTTGTCCTGTATCATGTTATACACACACGTTGTCCTGTATCATGTTATACACACACGTTGTCCTGTATCATGTTATAAACACACGTTGTCCTGTATCATGTTATACACACACGTTGTCCTGTATCATGTTATAAACACACGTTGTCCTGTATCATGTTATAAACACACGTTGTCCTGTATCATGTTATACACACACATGTTGTCCTGTATCATGTTATACACACACGTTGTCCTGTATCATGTTATACACACACGTTGTCCTGTATCATGTTATACACACACGTTGTCCTGTATCATGTTATAAACACATGTTGTCCTGTATCATGTTATAAACACACACGTTGTCCTGTATCATGTTATAAACACACGTTGTCCTGTATCATGTTATAAACACATGTTGTCCTGTATCATGTTATACACACATGTTGTCCTGTATCATGTTATACACACACGTTGTCCTGTATCATGTTATAAACACACGTTGTCCTGTATCATGTTATACACACACATGTTGTCCTGTATCATGTTATAAACACACGTTGTCCTGTATCATGTTATAAACACACGTTGTCCTGTATCATGTTATACACACATGTTGTCCTGTATCATGTTATAAACACACGTTGTCCTGTATCATGTTATACACACATGTTGTCCTGTATCATGTTATAAACACACGTTGTCCTGTATCATGTTATACACACACGTTGTCCTGTATCATGTTATAAACACATGTTGTCCTGTATCATGTTATAAACACACACGTTGTCCTGTATCATGTTATACACACACGTTGTCCTGTATCATGTTATACACACACGTTGTCCTGTATCATGTTATAAACACACGTTGTCCTGTATCATGTTATACACACATGTTGTCCTGTATCATGTTATAAACACACGTTGTCCTGTATCATGTTATAAACACACGTTGTCCTGTATCATGTTATACACACACATGTTGTCCTGTATCATGTTATAAACACACGTTGTCCTGTATCATGTTATAAACACACGTTGTCCTGTATCATGTTATAAACACACGTTGTCCTGTATCATGTTATAAACACACGTTGTCCTGTATCATGTTATACACACACACGTTGTCCTGTATCATGTTATACACACACGTTGTCCTGTATCATGTTATATACACACACGTTGTCCTGTATCATGTTATACACACACATGTTGTCCTGTATCATGTTATACACACACACGTTGTCCTGTATCATGTTATACACACACGTTGTCCTGTATCATGTTATATACACACACGTTGTCCTGTATCATGTTATACACACACATGTTGTCCTGTATCATGTTATACACACACACGTTGTCCTGTATCATGTTATATACACACACGTTGTCCTGTATCATGTTATACACACACGTTGTCCTGTATCATGTTATATACACACACGTTGTCCTGTATCATGTTATACACACACGTTGTCGTGTATCATGTTATATACACACGCGTTGTCCTGTATCATGTTATATACACACGTTGTCCTGTATCATGTTATACACACACATCTTGTCCTGTATCATGTTATACACACACACGTTGTCCTGTATCATGTTATATACACACACGTTGTCCTGTATCATGTTATATACACACACTGTCCTGTATCATGTTATACACACACGTTGTCCTGTATCATGTTACACACACGTTGTCCTGTATCATGTTATACACACACGTTGTCCTGTATCATGTTACACACATGTTGTCCTGTATCATGTTATAAACACACGTTGTCCTGTATCATGTTATATACACACGTTGTCCTGTATCATGTTATACACACACATGTTGTCCTGTATCATGTTATACACACACACGTTGTCCTGTATCATGTTATACACACACACGTTGTCCTGTATCATGTTATATACACACACGTTGTCCTGTATCATGTTATACACACACGTTGTCCTGTATCATGTTATATACACACACGTTGTCCTGTATCATGTTATACACACACGTTGTCGTGTATCATGTTATATACACACGCGTTGTCCTGTATCATGTTATATACACACGTTGTCCTGTATCATGTTATACACACACATGTTGTCCTGTATCATGTTATACACACACACGTTGTCCTGTATCATGTTATATACACACACGTTGTCCTGTATCATGTTATATACACACACTGTCCTGTATCATGTTATACACACACGTTGTCCTGTATCATGTTACACACACGTTGTCCTGTATCATGTTATACACACACATGTTGTCCTGTATCATGTTATACACACACGTTGTCCTGTATCATGTTATATACACACGTTGTCCTGTATCATGTTATACACACACGTTGTCCTGTATCATGTTATACACACACGTTGTCCTGTATCATGTTATACACACACGTTGTCCTGTATCATGTTATACACACACGTTGTCCTGTATCATGTTATAAACACACGTTGTCCTGTATCATGTTATACACACACGTTGTCCTGTATCATGTTATAAACACACGTTGTCCTGTATCATGTTATAAACACACGTTGTCCTGTATCATGTTATACACACACATGTTGTCCTGTATCATGTTATACACACACGTTGTCCTGTATCATGTTATACACACACGTTGTCCTGTATCATGTTATACACACACGTTGTCCTGTATCATGTTATAAACACATGTTGTCCTGTATCATGTTATAAACACACACGTTGTCCTGTATCATGTTATAAACACACGTTGTCCTGTATCATGTTATAAACACATGTTGTCCTGTATCATGTTATACACACATGTTGTCCTGTATCATGTTATACACACACGTTGTCCTGTATCATGTTATAAACACACGTTGTCCTGTATCATGTTATAAACACACGTTGTCCTGTATCATGTTATACACACATGTTGTCCTGTATCATGTTATAAACACACGTTGTCCTGTATCATGTTATACACACATGTTGTCCTGTATCATGTTATAAACACACGTTGTCCTGTATCATGTTATACACACACGTTGTCCTGTATCATGTTATAAACACATGTTGTCCTGTATCATGTTATAAACACACACGTTGTCCTGTATCATGTTATACACACACGTTGTCCTGTATCATGTTATACACACACGTTGTCCTGTATCATGTTATAAACACACGTTGTCCTGTATCATGTTATACACACATGTTGTCCTGTATCATGTTATAAACACACGTTGTCCTGTATCATGTTATAAACACACGTTGTCCTGTATCATGTTATACACACACATGTTGTCCTGTATCATGTTATAAACACACGTTGTCCTGTATCATGTTATAAACACACGTTGTCCTGTATCATGTTATAAACACACGTTGTCCTGTATCATGTTATAAACACACGTTGTCCTGTATCATGTTATACACACACACGTTGTCCTGTATCATGTTATACACACACGTTGTCCTGTATCATGTTATATACACACACGTTGTCCTGTATCATGTTATACACACACATGTTGTCCTGTATCATGTTATACACACACACGTTGTCCTGTATCATGTTATACACACACGTTGTCCTGTATCATGTTATATACACACACGTTGTCCTGTATCATGTTATACACACACATGTTGTCCTGTATCATGTTATACACACACACGTTGTCCTGTATCATGTTATATACACACACGTTGTCCTGTATCATGTTATACACACACGTTGTCCTGTATCATGTTATATACACACACGTTGTCCTGTATCATGTTATACACACACGTTGTCGTGTATCATGTTATATACACACGCGTTGTCCTGTATCATGTTATATACACACGTTGTCCTGTATCATGTTATACACACACATCTTGTCCTGTATCATGTTATACACACACACGTTGTCCTGTATCATGTTATATACACACACGTTGTCCTGTATCATGTTATATACACACACTGTCCTGTATCATGTTATACACACACGTTGTCCTGTATCATGTTACACACACGTTGTCCTGTATCATGTTATACACACACGTTGTCCTGTATCATGTTACACACATGTTGTCCTGTATCATGTTATAAACACACGTTGTCCTGTATCATGTTATATACACACGTTGTCCTGTATCATGTTATACACACACATGTTGTCCTGTATCATGTTATACACACACACGTTGTCCTGTATCATGTTATACACACACACGTTGTCCTGTATCATGTTATATACACACACGTTGTCCTGTATCATGTTATACACACACGTTGTCCTGTATCATGTTATATACACACACGTTGTCCTGTATCATGTTATACACACACGTTGTCGTGTATCATGTTATATACACACGCGTTGTCCTGTATCATGTTATATACACACGTTGTCCTGTATCATGTTATACACACACATGTTGTCCTGTATCATGTTATACACACACACGTTGTCCTGTATCATGTTATATACACACACGTTGTCCTGTAACATGTTATATACACACACTGTCCTGTATCATGTTATACACACACGTTGTCCTGTATCATGTTACACACACGTTGTCCTGTATCATGTTATACACACACGTTGTCCTGTATCATGTTACACACATGTTGTCCTGTATCATGTTATAAACACACGTTGTCCTGTATCATGTTATATACACACGTTGTCCTGTATCATGTTATACACACACATGTTGTCCTGTATCATGTTATACACACACACGTTGTCCTGTATCATGTTATATACACACACGTTGTCCTGTATCATGTTATATACACACACTGTCCTGTATCATGTTATACACACACGTTGTCCTGTATCATGTTACACACACGTTGTCCTGTATCATGTTATACACACACATGTTGTCCTGTATCATGTTATACACACACGTTGTCCTGTATCATGTTATATACACACGTTGTCCTGTATCATGTTATACACACACGTTGTCCTGTATCATGTTATACACACACGTTGTCCTGTATCATGTTATACACACACGTTGTCCTGTATCATGTTATACACACACGTTGTCCTGTATCATGTTATAAACACACGTTGTCCTGTATCATGTTATACACACACATTGTCCTGTATCATGTTATAAACACACGTTGTCCTGTATCATGTTATAAACACACGTTGTCCTGTATCATGTTATACACACACATGTTGTCCTGTATCATGTTATACACACACGTTGTCCTGTATCATGTTATACACACACGTTGTCCTGTATCATGTTATACACACACGTTGTCCTGTATCATGTTATAAACACATGTTGTCCTGTATCATGTTATAAACACACACGTTGTCCTGTATCATGTTATAAACACACGTTGTCCTGTATCATGTTATAAACACATGTTGTCCTGTATCATGTTATACACACATGTTGTCCTGTATCATGTTATACACACACGTTGTCCTGTATCATGTTATAAACACACGTTGTCCTGTATCATGTTATACACACACATGTTGTCCTGTATCATGTTATAAACACACGTTGTCCTGTATCATGTTATAAACACACGTTGTCCTGTATCATGTTATACACACATGTTGTCCTGTATCATGTTATAAACACACGTTGTCCTGTATCATGTTATACACACATGTTGTCCTGTATCATGTTATAAACACACGTTGTCCTGTATCATGTTATACACACACGTTGTCCTGTATCATGTTATAAACACATGTTGTCCTGTATCATGTTATAAACACACACGTTGTCCTGTATCATGTTATACACACACGTTGTCCTGTATCATGTTATACACACACGTTGTCCTGTATCATGTTATAAACACACGTTGTCCTGTATCATGTTATACACACATGTTGTCCTGTATCATGTTATAAACACACGTTGTCCTGTATCATGTTATAAACACACGTTGTCCTGTATCATGTTATACACACACATGTTGTCCTGTATCATGTTATAAACACACGTTGTCCTGTATCATGTTATAAACACACGTTGTCCTGTATCATGTTATAAACACACGTTGTCCTGTATCATGTTATACACACACACGTTGTCCTGTATCATGTTATACACACACGTTGTCCTGTATCATGTTATATACACACACGTTGTCCTGTATCATGTTATACACACACATGTTGTCCTGTATCATGTTATACACACACACGTTGTCCTGTATCATGTTATACACACACGTTGTCCTGTATCATGTTATATACACACACGTTGTCCTGTATCATGTTATACACACACATGTTGTCCTGTATCATGTTATACACACACACGTTGTCCTGTATCATGTTATATACACACACGTTGTCCTGTATCATGTTATACACACACGTTGTCCTGTATCATGTTATATACACACACGTTGTCCTGTATCATGTTATACACACACATGTTGTCCTGTATCATGTTATACACACACACGTTGTCCTGTATCATGTTATATACACACACGTTGTCCTGTATCATGTTATATACACACACTGTCCTGTATCATGTTATACACACACGTTGTCCTGTATCATGTTACACACACGTTGTCCTGTATCATGTTATATACACACACGTTGTCCTGTATCATGTTATACACACACGTTGTCCTGTATCATGTTATATACACACACGTTGTCCTGTATCATGTTATACACACACATGTTGTCCTGTATCATGTTATACACACACACGTTGTCCTGTATCATGTTATATACACACACGTTGTCCTGTATCATGTTATATACACACACTGTCCTGTATCATGTTATACACACACGTTGTCCTGTATCATGTTACACACACGTTGTCCTGTATCATGTTATACACACACGTTGTCCTGTATCATGTTACACACATGTTGTCCTGTATCATGTTATAAACACACGTTGTCCTGTATCATGTTATATACACACGTTGTCCTGTATCATGTTATACACACACATGTTGTCCTGTATCATGTTATACACACACACGTTGTCCTGTATCATGTTATATACACACACGTTGTCCTGTATCATGTTATATACACACACTGTCCTGTATCATGTTATACACACACGTTGTCCTGTATCATGTTACACACACGTTGTCCTGTATCATGTTATACACACACATGTTGTCCTGTATCATGTTATACACACACGTTGTCCTGTATCATGTTATATACACACGTTGTCCTGTATCATGTTATACACACACGTTGTCCTGTATCATGTTATACACACACGTTGTCCTGTATCATGTTATACACACACGTTGTCCTGTATCATGTTATACACACACGTTGTCCTGTATCATGTTATAAACACACGTTGTCCTGTATCATGTTATACACACACGTTGTCCTGTATCATGTTATAAACACACGTTGTCCTGTATCATGTTATAAACACACGTTGTCCTGTATCATGTTATACACACACATGTTGTCCTGTATCATGTTATACACACACGTTGTCCTGTATCATGTTATACACACACGTTGTCCTGTATCATGTTATACACACACGTTGTCCTGTATCATGTTATAAACACACGTTGTCCTGTATCATGTTATAAACACATGTTGTCCTGTATCATGTTATACACACACGTTGTCCTGTATCATGTTATACACACATGTTGTCCTGTATCATGTTATAAACACACGTTGTCCTGTATCATGTTATAAACACACGTTGTCCTGTATCATGTTATAAACACACGTTGTCCTGTATCATGTTATAAACACACGTTGTCCTGTATCATGTTATACACACACACGTTGTCCTGTATCATGTTATACACACACGTTGTCCTGTATCATGTTATATACACACACGTTGTCCTGTATCATGTTATACACACACATGTTGTCCTGTATCATGTTATACACACACACGTTGTCCTGTATCATGTTATATACACACACGTTGTCCTGTATCATGTTATATACACACACGTTGTCCTGTATCATGTTATATACACACGTTGTCCTGTATCATGTTATATACACACACGTTGTCCTGTATCATGTTATACACACACGTTGTCCTGTATCATGTTATATACACACACGTTGTCCTGTATCATGTTATACACACACGTTGGCGTGTATCATGTTATATACACACGCGTTGTCCTGTATCATGTTATATACACACGTTGTCCTGTATCATGTTATACACACACATGTTGTCCTGTATCATGTTATACACACACACGTTGTCCTGTATCATGTTATATACACACACGTTGTCCTGTATCATGTTATATACACACACTGTCCTGTATCATGTTATACACACACGTTGTCCTGTATCATGTTACACACACGTTGTCCTGTATCATGTTATACACACACGTTGTCCTGTATCATGTTACACACATGTTGTCCTGTATCATGTTATAAACACACGTTGTCCTGTATCATGTTATATACACACGTTGTCCTGTATCATGTTATACACACACATGTTGTCCTGTATCATGTTATACACACACACGTTGTCCTGTATCATGTTATATACACACACGTTGTCCTGTATCATGTTATATATACACACTGTCCTGTATCATGTTATACACACACGTTGTCCTGTATCATGTTACACACACGTTGTCCTGTATCATGTTATACACACACATGTTGTCCTGTATCATGTTATACACACACGTTGTCCTGTATCATGTTATATACACACGTTGTCCTGTATCATGTTATACACACACGTTGTCCTGTATCATGTTATACACACACGTTGTCCTGTATCATGTTATACACACACGTTGTCCTGTATCATGTTATACAAACACGTTGTCCTGTATCATGTTATAAACACATGTTGTCCTGTATCATGTTATACACACATGTTGTCATGTATCATGTTATAAACACACGTTGTCCTGTATCATGTTATAAACACACGTTGTCCTGTATCATGTTATACACACACATGTTGTCCTGTATCATGTTATAAACACACGTTGTCCTGTATCATGTTATAAACACACGTTGTCCTGTATCATGTTATAAACACACGTTGTCCTGTATCATGTTATAAACACACGTTGTCCTGTATCATGTTATACACACACACGTTGTCCTGTATCATGTTATACACACACGTTGTCCTGTATCATGTTATATACACACACGTTGTCCTGTATCATGTTATACACACACATGTTGTCCTGTATCATGTTATACACACACACGTTGTCCTGTATCATGTTATACACACACGTTGTCCTGTATCATGTTATATACACACACGTTGTCCTGTATCATGTTATACACACACATGTTGTCCTGTATCATGTTATACACACACACGTTGTCCTGTATCATGTTATATACACACACGTTGTCCTGTATCATGTTATACACACACGTTGTCCTGTATCATGTTATATACACACACGTTGTCCTGTATCATGTTATACACACACGTTGTCGTGTATCATGTTATATACACACGCGTTGTCCTGTATCATGTTATATACACACGTTGTCCTGTATCATGTTATACACACACATGTTGTCCTGTATCATGTTATACACACACACGTTGTCCTGTATCATGTTATATACACACACGTTGTCCTGTATCATGTTATATACACACACTGTCCTGTATCATGTTATACACACACGTTGTCCTGTATCATGTTACACACACGTTGTCCTGTATCATGTTATACACACACGTTGTCCTGTATCATGTTACACACATGTTGTCCTGTATCATGTTATAAACACACGTTGTCCTGTATCATGTTATATACACACGTTGTCCTGTATCATGTTATACACACACATGTTGTCCTGTATCATGTTATACACACACACGTTGTCCTGTATCATGTTATATACACACACGTTGTCCTGTATCATGTTATATACACACACTGTCCTGTATCATGTTATACACACACGTTGTCCTGTATCATGTTACACACACGTTGTCCTGTATCATGTTATACACACACATGTTGTCCTGAATCATGTTATACACACACGTTGTCCTGTATCATGTTATATACACACGTTGTCCTGTATCATGTTATACACACACGTTGTCCTGTATCATGTTATACACACACGTTGTCCTGTATCATGTTATACACACACGTTGTCCTGTATCATGTTATACACACACGTTGTCCTGTATCATGTTATAAACACACGTTGTCCTGTATCATGTTATACACACACGTTGTCCTGTATCATGTTATAAACACACGTTGTCCTGTATCATGTTATAAACACACGTTGTCCTGTATCATGTTATACACACACATGTTGTCCTGTATCATGTTATACACACACGTTGTCCTGTATCATGTTATACACACACGTTGTCCTGTATCATGTTATACACACACGTTGTCCTGTATCATGTTATAAACACATGTTGTCCTGTATCATGTTATAAACACACACGTTGTCCTGTATCATGTTATAAACACACGTTGTCCTGTATCATGTTATAAACACATGTTGTCCTGTATCATGTTATACACACATGTTGTCCTGTATCATGTTATACACACACGTTGTCCTGTATCATGTTATAAACACACGTTGTCCTGTATCATGTTATACACACACATGTTGTCCTGTATCATGTTATAAACACACGTTGTCCTGTATCATGTTATAAACACACGTTGTCCTGTATCATGTTATACACACATGTTGTCCTGTATCATGTTATAAACACACGTTGTCCTGTATCATGTTATACACACATGTTGTCCTGTATCATGTTATAAACACACGTTGTCCTGTATCATGTTATACACACACGTTGTCCTGTATCATGTTATAAACACATGTTGTCCTGTATCATGTTATAAACACACACGTTGTCCTATATCATGTTATACACACACGTTGTCCTGTATCATGTTATACACACACGTTGTCCTGTATCATGTTATAAACACACGTTGTCCTGTATCATGTTATACACACATGTTGTCCTGTATCATGTTATAAACACACGTTGTCCTGTATCATGTTATAAACACACGTTGTCCTGTATCATGTTATACACACACATGTTGTCCTGTATCATGTTATAAACACACGTTGTCCTGTATCATGTTATAAACACACGTTGTCCTGTATCATGTTATAAACACACGTTGTCCTGTATCATGTTATAAACACACGTTGTCCTGTATCATGTTATACACACACACGTTGTCCTGTATCATGTTATACACACACGTTGTCCTGTATCATGTTATATACACACACGTTGTCCTGTATCATGTTATACACACACATGTTGTCCTGTATCATGTTATACACACACACGTTGTCCTGTATCATGTTATACACACACGTTGTCCTGTATCATGTTATATACACACACGTTGTCCTGTATCATGTTATACACACACATGTTGTCCTGTATCATGTTATACACACACACGTTGTCCTGTATCATGTTATATACACACACGTTGTCCTGTATCATGTTATACACACACGTTGTCCTGTATCATGTTATATACACACACGTTGTCCTGTATCATGTTATACACACACGTTGTCGTGTATCATGTTATATACACACGCGTTGTCCTGTATCATGTTATATACACACGTTGTCCTGTATCATGTTATACACACACATGTTGTCCTGTATCATGTTATACACACACACGTTGTCCTGTATCATGTTATATACACACACGTTGTCCTGTATCATGTTACACACACGTTGTCCTGTATCATGTTATACACACACGTTGTCCTGTATCATGTTACACACATGTTGTCCTGTATCATGTTATAAACACACGTTGTCCTGTATCATGTTATATACACACGTTGTCCTGTATCATGTTATACACACACATGTTGTCCTGTATCATGTTATACACACACACGTTGTCCTGTATCATGTTATATACACACGTTGTCCTGTATCATGTTATAAACACACGTTGTCCTGTATCATGTTATAAACACACACGTTGTCCTGTATCATGTTATACACACACGTTGTCCTGTATCATGTTATACACACACGTTGTCCTGTATCATGTTATAAACACACGTTGTCCTGTATCATGTTATACACACATGTTGTCCTGTATCATGTTATAAACACACGTTGTCCTGTATCATGTTATAAACACACGTTGTCCTGTATCATGTTATACACACACATGTTGTCCTGTATCATGTTATAAACACACGTTGTCCTGTATCATGTTATAAACACACGTTGTCCTGTATCATGTTATAAACACACGTTGTCCTGTATCATGTTATAAACACACGTTGTCCTGTATCATGTTATACACACACACGTTGTCCTGTATCATGTTATACACACACGTTGTCCTGTATCATGTTATATACACACACGTTGTCCTGTATCATGTTATACACACACATGTTGTCCTGTATCATGTTATACACACACACGTTGTCCTGTATCATGTTATACACACACGTTGTCCTGTATCATGTTATATACACACACGTTGTCCTGTATCATGTTATACACACACATGTTGTCCTGTATCATGTTATACACACACACGTTGTCCTGTATCATGTTATATACACACACGTTGTCCTGTATCATGTTATACACACACGTTGTCCTGTATCATGTTATATACACACACGTTGTCCTGTATCATGTTATACACACACGTTGTCGTGTATCATGTTATATACACACGCGTTGTCCTGTATCATGTTATATACACACGTTGTCCTGTATCATGTTATACACACACATGTTGTCCTGTATCATGTTATACACACACACGTTGTCCTGTATCATGTTATATACACACACGTTGTCCTGTATCATGTTATATACACACACTGTCCTGTATCATGTTATACACACACGTTGTCCTGTATCATGTTACACACACGTTGTCCTGTATCATGTTATACACACACGTTGTCCTGTATCATGTTACACACATGTTGTCCTGTATCATGTTATAAACACACGTTGTCCTGTATCATGTTATATACACACGTTGTCCTGTATCATGTTATACACACACATGTTGTCCTGTATCATGTTATACACACACACGTTGTCCTGTATCATGTTATATACACACACGTTGTCCTGTATCATGTTATATACACACACTGTCCTGTATCATGTTATACACACACGTTGTCCTGTATCATGTTACACACACGTTGTCCTGTATCATGTTATACACACACATGTTGTCCTGTATCATGTTATACACACACGTTGTCCTGTATCATGTTATATACACACGTTGTCCTGTATCATGTTATACACACACGTTGTCCTGTATCATGTTATACACACACGTTGTCCTGTATCATGTTATACACACACGTTGTCCTGTATCATGTTATACACACACGTTGTCCTGTATCATGTTATAAACACACGTTGTCCTGTATCATGTTATATACACACGTTGTCCTGTATCATGTTATACACACACATGTTGTCCTGTATCATGTTATACACACACACGTTGTCCTGTATCATGTTATATACACACACGTTGTCCTGTATCATGTTATATACACACACTGTCCTGTATCATGTTATACACACACGTTGTCCTGTATCATGTTACACACACGTTGTCCTGTATCATGTTATACACACACATGTTGTCCTGTATCATGTTATACACACACGTTGTCCTGTATCATGTTATATACACACGTTGTCCTGTATCATGTTATACACACACGTTGTCCTGTATCATGTTATACACACACGTTGTCCTGTATCATGTTATACACACACGTTGTCCTGTATCATGTTATACACACACGTTGTCCTGTATCATGTTATACACACACGTTGTCCTGTATCATGTTATAAACACACGTTGTCCTGTATCATGTTATAAACACACGTTGTCCTGTATCATGTTATACACACACATGTTGTCCTGTATCATGTTATACACACACGTTGTCCTGTATCATGTTATACACACACGTTGTCCTGTATCATGTTATACACACACGTTGTCCTGTATCATGTTATAAACACATGTTGTCCTGTATCATGTTATAAACACACACGTTGTCCTGTATCATGTTATAAACACACGTTGTCCTGTATCATGTTATAAACACATGTTGTCCTGTATCATGTTATACACACATGTTGTCCTGTATCATGTTATACACACACGTTGTCCTGTATCATGTTATAAACACACGTTGTCCTGTATCATGTTATACACACACATGTTGTCCTGTATCATGTTATAAACACACGTTGTCCTGTATCATGTTATAAACACACGTTGTCCTGTATCATGTTATACACACATGTTGTCCTGTATCATGTTATAAACACACGTTGTCCTGTATCATGTTATACACACATGTTGTCCTGTATCATGTTATAAACACACGTTGTCCTGTATCATGTTATACACACATGTTGTCCTGTATCATGTTATAAACACATGTTGTCCTGTATCATGTTATAAACACATGTTGTCCTGTATCATGTTATAAACACATGTTGTCCTGTATCATGTTATAAACACATGTTGTCCTGTATCATGTTATAAACACATGTTGTCCTGTATCATGTTATACACACATGTTGTCCTGTATCATGTTATACACACATGTTGTCCTGTATCATGTTATAAACACACACGTTGTCCTGTATCATGTTATAAACACATGTTGTCCTGTATCATGTTATAAACACATGTTGTCCTGTATCATGTTATAAACACATGTTGTCCTGTATCATGTTATAAACACATGTTGTCCTGTATCATGTTATAAACACACGTTGTCCTGTATCATGTTATACACACGTTGTCCTGTATCATGTTATACACACGTTGTCCTGTATCATGTTATAAACACACACATGTTGTCCTGTATCATGTTATAAACACACGTTGTCCTGTATCATGTTATACACACATGTTGTCCTGTATCATGTTATAAACACACGTTGTCCTGTATCATGTTATAAACACACACGTTGTCCTGTATCATGTTATACACACACACGTTGTCCTGTATCATGTTATAAACACACACATGTTGTCCTGTATCATGTTATAAACACACGTTGTCCTGTATCATGTTATACACACACGTTGTCCTGTATCATGTTATACACACACGTTGTCCTGTATCATGTTATAAACACATGTTGTCCTGTATCATGTTATACACACACGTTGTCCTGTATCATGTTATACACACACGTTGTCCTGTATCATGTTATAAACACATGTTGTCCTGTATCATGTTATAAACACACGTTGTCCTGTATCATGTTATAAACACACGTTGTCCTGTATCATGTTATACACACACGTTGTCCTGTATCATGTTATACACACACGTTGTCCTGTATCATGTTATAAACACATGTTGTCCTGTATCATGTTATAAACACATGTTGTCCTGTATCATGTTATACACACATGTTGTCCTGTATCATGTTATACACACACGTTGTCCTGTATCATGTTATACACACACGTTGTCCTGTATCATGTTATAAACACACGTTGTCCTGTATCATGTTATAAACACACGTTGTCCTGTATCATGTTATACACACACGTTGTCCTGTATCATGTTATACACACACGTTGTCCTGTATCATGTTATACACACACGTTGTCCTGTATCATGTTATACACACATGTTGTCCTGTATCATGTTATAAACACACGTTGTCCTGTATCATGTTATACACACACGTTGTCCTGTATCATGTTATACACACACGTTGTCCTGTATCATGTTATACACACACGTTGTCCTGTATCATGTTATACACACACACGTTGTCCTGTATCATGTTATACACACACACGTTGTCCTGTATCATGTTATACACACGTTGTCCTGTATCATGTTATACACACACGTTGTCCTGTATCATGTTATACACACACGTTGTCCTGTATCATGTTATACACACACACGTTGTCCTGTATCATGTTATACACACACACGTTGTCCTGTATCATGTTATACACACGTTGTCCTGTATCATGTTATAAACACACGTTTTCCTGTATCATGTTATACACACACGTTGTCCTGTATCATGTTATACACACACGTTGTCCTGTATCATGTTATAAACACATGTTGTCCTGTATCATGTTATACACACACGTTGTCCTGTATCATGTTATACACACACGTTGTCCTGTATCATGTTATAAACACATGTTGTCCTGTATCATGTTATAAACACACGTTGTCCTGTATCATGTTATAAACACACGTTGTCCTGTATCATGTTATACACACACGTTGTCCTGTATCATGTTATACACACACGTTGTCCCGTATCATGTTATAAACACATGTTGTCCTGTATCATGTTATAAACACATGTTGTCCTGTATCATGTTATACACACATGTTGTCCTGTATCATGTTATACACACACGTTGTCCTGTATCATGTTATACACACACGTTGTCCTGTATCATGTTATAAACACACGTTGTCCTGTATCATGTTATAAACACACGTTGTCCTGTATCATGTTATACACACACGTTGTCCTGTATCATGTTATACACACACGTTGTCCTGTATCATGTTATACACACACGTTGTCCTGTATCATGTTATACACACATGTTGTCCTGTATCATGTTATAAACACACGTTGTCCTGTATCATGTTATACACACACGTTGTCCTGTATCATGTTATACACACACGTTGTCCTGTATCATGTTATACACACACGTTGTCCTGTATCATGTTATACACACACACGTTGTCCTGTATCATGTTATACACACACACGTTGTCCTGTATCATGTTATACACACGTTGTCCTGTATCATGTTATACACACACGTTGTCCTGTATCATGTTATACACACACGTTGTCCTGTATCATGTTATACACACACACGTTGTCCTGTATCATGTTATACACACACACGTTGTCCTGTATCATGTTATACACACGTTGTCCTGTATCATGTTATACACACACACGTTGTCTTGTATCATGTTATATACACACGTTGTCCTGTATCATGTCATACACACGTTGTTTTGTATCATGTTATATACACACGTTGTCCTGTATCATGTTATACACACACACGTTGTCTTGTATCATGTTATATACACACGTTGTCCTGTATCATGTCATACACACGTTGTTTTGTATCATGTTATACACACATGTTGTCCTGTATCATGTTATATACACACGTTGTCCTGTATCATGTTATACACACACGTTGTCCTGTATCATGTTATACACACACGTTGTCCTGTATCATGTTATACACACACGTTGTCCTGTATCATGTTATACACACACACGTTGTCCTGTATCATGTTATAAACACACGTTGTCCTGTATCATGTTATACACACACGTTGTCCTGTATCATGTAACGAGTGCGCTGAGAGTCGGGAAGCAAGTTGAGGGAGTGAGTGTTTTAATATATAAAAGAAGCAATGAACACGAAATACAAACAAAGAACCGACGTGAAAACAGAGTCAATAACACCTGAGGAGAAAAAACCAAGGGGAGTGACAGATGTAGGGAAGATAATCAAGGAGGTGATGGAGTCCAGGTGAGTGTCATGAGGCGCAGGTGTGCGAGACGATGGTGACAGGTGTGTGGGATAATCAGCAGCCTGATGACCTAGAGGCCGGAGAGGGAGTATACGTGACAGTACCCCCTCCCCGACCCGTGTCTCCAGCCGCAGGACGCTGTCAAAGGGGACGAACCCGGGGATCAGGAGCGAACCGGTCACCCCTGCTGATGCACGAGAACCTGTCACGCCAGCTGAGGCACGGGAACCTGTCGAGTAAGCTGGGGCGTGGGAACCTGACAGATCGATTGAGGCAGGGGAGCCTGGCGATCCGGTGGAGGCGGGGGAGCCTGGCGATCCGGTGGAAGCGGGGGAGCCTGGCGATCCGGTGGAAGCGGGGGAGCCTGGCGATCCGGTGGAAGCGGGGGAGCCTGGCGATCCGGTGGAAGCGGGGGAGCCTGGCGATCCGGTGGAAGCGGGGGAGCCTGGCGATCCGGTGGAAGCGGGGGAGCCTGGCGATCCGGTGGAAGCGGGGGAGCCTGGCGATCCGGTGGAAGCGGGGGAGCCTGGCGATCCGGTGGAAGCGGGGGAGCCTGGCGATCCGGTGGAAGCGGGGGAGCCTGGCGATCCGGTGGAGGCGGGGGAGCCTGGCGATCCGGTGGAAGCGGGGGAGCCTGGCGATCCGGTGGAAGCGGGGGAGCCTGGCGATCCGGTGGAAGCGGGGGAGCCTGGCGATCCGGTGGAAGCGGGGGAGCCTGGCGATCCGGTGGAAGCGGGGGAGCCTGGCGATCCGGCGGAGGCATGAAAGCCTGACGACCCGGCTGAGGCAGGAGAGCCTGACGACCCGGCTGAGGCAGGAGAACCTGGCGATCCGGCTGAGGCCGGGGAGCATGGCGATCCGGCTAAGGCATGAGAGCATGTTGTCCTATATGTTCTACAGATCATATCAACGTCATTTAACAGATAGCCGAAGCTGCTGCTGCTCCAGATATTCATGTTATATAACTAACACCAGACCCATGTTATATAACTAACACCAGGCCCATGTTATATAACTAACACCAGGCCCATGTTATATAACTAACACCAGACCCATGTTATATAACTAACACCAGACCCAAGCTGCTCCAGATATTCATGTTATATAACTAACACCAGGCCCATGTTATATAACTAACACCAGGCCCATGTTATATAACTAACACCAGGCCCATGTTATATAACTAACACCAGGCCCATGTTATATAACTAACACCAGGCCCATGTCATATAACTAACACCAGACCCATGTTATATAACTAACACCAGACCCAAGCTGCTCCAGATATTCATGTTATATAACTAACACCAGGCCCATGTTATATAACTAACACCAGACCCATGTTATATAACTAACACCAGACCCATGTTATATAACTATCACCAGACCCAAGCTGCTCCAGATATTCATGTTATATAACTAACACCAGACCCATGTTATATAACTAACACCAGACCCAAGCTGCTCCAGATATTCATGTTATATAACTAACACCAGACCCATGTTATATAACTAACACCAGACCCATGTTATATAACTAACACCAGGCCCATGTTATATAACTAACACCAGGCCCATGTTATATAACTAACACCAGACCCATGTTATATAACTAACACCAGACCCAAGCTGCTCCAGATATTCATGTTATATAACTAACACCAGGCCCATGTTATATAACTAACACCAGGCCCATGTTATATAACTAACACCAGACCCATGTTATATAACTATCACCAGACCCATGTTATATAACTATCACCAAACCCATGTTATATAACTAACACCAGGCCCATGTTATATAACTAACACCAGACCCATGTTATATAACTAACACCAGACCCAAGTTATATAACTAACACCAGACCCATGTTATATAACTAACACCAGACCCATGTTATATAACTAACACCAGACCCAAGCTGCTCCAGATATTCATGTTATATAACTAACACCAGACCCAAGTTATATAACTAACACCAGGCCCATGTTATATAACTAACACCAGACCCAAGTTATATAACTAACACCAGGCCCATGTTATATAACTAACACCAGGCCCATGTTATATAACTAACACCAGACCCAAGCTGCTCCAGATATTCATGTTATATAACTAACACCAGGCCCATGTTATATAACTAACACCAGGCCCATGTTATATAACTAACACCAGACCCATGTTATATAACTATCACCAGACCCATGTTATATAACTATCACCAGACCCATGTTATATAACTAACACCAGACCCAAGTTATATAACTAACACCAGACCCAAGTTATATAACTAACACCAGGCCCATGTTATATAACTAACACCAGACCCATGTTATATAACTAACACCAGGCCCATGTTATATAACTAACACCAGACCCATGTTATATAACTAACACCAGGCCCATGTTATATAACTATCACCAGACCCATGTTATATAACTATCACCAGACCCATGTTATATAACTAACACCAGACCCAAGTTATATAACGAACACCAGACCCAAGTTATATAACTAACACCAGACCCATGTTATATAACTAACACCAGACCCATGTTATATAACTAACACCAGACCCATGTTATATAACTAACACCAGACCCATGTTATATAACTAACACCAGACCCAAGTTATATAACTAACACCAGACCCAAGCTGCTCTAGATATTCATGTTATATAACTAACACCAGACCCATGTTATATAACTATCACCAGACCCATGTTATATAACTAACACCAGACCCATGTTATATAACTAACACCAGACCCATGTTATATAACTAACACCAGACCCATGTTATATAACTAACACCAGACCCATGTTATATAACTAACACCAGACCCAAGTTATATAACTAACACCAGACCCATGTTATATAACTAACACCAGACCCATGTTATATAACTAACACCAGACCCATGTTATATAACTAACACCAGACCCATGTTATATAACTAACACCAGACCCATGTTATATAACTAACACCATGCCCATGTTATATAACTAACACCCGACCCATGTTATATAACTAACACCAGACCCATGTTATATAACTAACACCATGCCCATGTTATATAACTAACACCCGACCCATGTTATATAACTAACACCCGACCCATGTTATATAACTAACACCAGACCCATGTTATATAACTAACACCAGACCCATGTTATATAACTAACACCAGACCCAAGTTATATAACTAACACCAGACCCAAGCTGCTCTAGATATTCATGTTATATAACTAACACCAGACCCATGTTATATAACTAACACCAGACCCATGTTATATAACTAACACCAGGCCCATGTTTTATAACTAACACCAGACCCATGTTATATAACTAACACCAGACCCAAGTTATATAACTAACACCAGGCCCATGTTATATAACTAACACCAGACCCAAGTTATATAACTAACACCAGACCCATGTTATATAACTAACACCAGACCCATGTTATATAACTAACACCAGACCCATGTTATATAACTAACACCAGACCCATGTTATATAACTAACACCAGACCCAAGTTATATAACTAACACCAGACCCATGCTGCTCTAGATATTCATGTTATATAACTAACACCAGACCCATGTTATATAACTAACACCAGACCCATGTTATATAACTAACACCAGACCCAAGTTATATAACTAACACCAGACCCATGTTATATAACTAACACCAGACCCATGTTATATAACTAACACCAGACCCAAGTTATATAACTAACACCAGACCCATGTTATATAACTAACACCAGACCCATGTTATATAACTAACACCAGACCCAAGCTGCTCTAGATATTCATGTTATATAACTAACACCAGACCCATGTTATATAACTAACACCAGACCCATGTTATATAACTAACACCAGACCCATGTTATATAACTAACACCAGACCCATGTTATATAACTAACACCCGACCCATGTTATATAACTAACACCAGACCCATGTTATATAACTAACACCAGACCCATGTTATATAACTAACACCAGACCCATGTTATATAACTAACACCAGACCCATGTTATATAACTAACACCAGACCCATGTTATATAACTAACACCATGCCCATGTTATGTAACTAACACCAGACCCATGTTATATAACTAACACCAGACCCATGTTATATAACTAACACCAGACCCATGTTATATAACTAACACCAGACCCATGTTATATAACTATCACCAAACCCATGTTATATAACTAACACCAGACCCATGTTATATAACTAACACCAGACCCAAGTTATGTAACTAACACCAGACCCATGTTATATAACTAACACCAGACCCATGTTATATAACTAACACCAGACCCATGTTATATAACTAACACCATGCCCATGTTATGTAACTAACACCAGACCCATGTTATATAACTAACACCAGAGCCAAGCTGCTCCAGTTAGCGATGTTATCTTGAGTGTTACGCATAATATTGGACATGTTAAATAATCCATCTAACAGATAACAGATAGGATGACCCTGTAATTAATCTTCATATAACAGATAGGATGACCCTGTAATTAATCTCCATATAACAGATAGGATGACCCTGTAATTCATCTCCATATAACAGATAGGATGACCCTGTATTTCATCTCCATATAACAGATAGGATGACCCTGTATTTAATCTCCATATAACAGATAGGATGACCCAGTATTTAATCTCCATATAACAGATAGGATGACCCAGTATTTAATCTCCATATAACAGATAGGATGACCCTGTATTTCATCTAACAGATAGGATGACCCTGTAATTCATCTCCATATAACAGATAGGATGACCCTGTATTTCATCTCCATATAACAGATAGGATGACCCTGTATTTAATCTCCATATAACAGATAGGATGACCCTGTAATTCATCTCCATATAACAGATAGGATGACCCTGTAATTAATCTCCATATAACAGATAGGATGACCCTGTAATTCATCTCCATATAACAGATAGGATGACCCTGTATTTAATCTCCATATAACAGATAGGATGACCCTGTAATTAATCTCCATCAAACAGATAGAATGACCCTGTATTTCATCTCCATATAACAGATAGGATGACCCTGTATTTCATCTCCATATAACAGATAGGATGACCCTGTAATTAATCTCCATATAACAGATAGGATGACCCTGTAATTAATCTCCATATAACAGATAGGATGACCCTGTAATTAATCTCCATATAACAGATAGGATGACCCTGTATTTCATCTCCATCTAACAGATAGGATGACCCTGTAATTAATCTCCATATAACATATAGGATGACCCTGTAATTAATCTCCATCTAACAGATAGGATGACCCTGTAATTAATCTCCATATAACAGATAGGATGACCCTGTATTTCATCTCCATCTAACAGATAGGATGACCCTGTATTTAATCTCCATATAACAGATAGGATGACCCTGTATTTCATCTAACAGATAGGATGACCCTGTATTTCATCTCCATATAACAGATATGATGACCCTGTATTTAATCTCCATATAACAGATAGGATGACCCTGTATTCCATCTAACAGATAGGATGACCCTGTATTTAATCTCCATATAACAGATAGGATGACCCAGTATTTAATCTCCATATAACAGATAGGATGACCCTGTATTCCATCTAACAGATAGGATGACCCTGTATTTCATCTCCATATAACAGATAGGATGACCCAGTATTTAATCTCCATATAACAGATAGGATGACCCTGTATTCCATCTAACAGATAGGATGACCCTGTATTTCATCTCCATATAACAGATAGGATGACCCAGTATTTAATCTCCATATAACAGATAGGATGACCCTGTATTCCATCTAACAGATAGGATGACCCTGTATTTAATCTCCATATAGCAGATAGGATGACCCTGTATTTAATCTCCATATAACAGATAGGATGACCCTGTATTTCATCTCCATATAACAGATAGGATGACCCAGTATTTAATCTCCATATAACAGATAGGATGACCCTGTAATTCATCTCCATATAACAGATAGGATGACCCTGTAATTAATCTCCATATAACAGATAGGATGACCCTGTATTTAATCTCCATCTAACAGACAGGATGACCCTGTATTTAATCTCCATATAACAGATAGGATGACCCAGTATTTAATCTCCATATAACAGATAGGATGACCCTGTAATTCATCTCCATATAACAGATAGGATGACCCTGTAATTAATCTCCATATAACAGATAGGATGACCCTGTATTTAATCTCAATATAACAGATAGGATGACCCTGTATTTCATCTCCATATAACAGATAGGATGACCCAGTATTTAATCTCCATATAACAGATAGGATGACCCTGTATTCCATCTAACAGATAGGATGACCCTGTATTTAATCTCCATATAACAGATAGGATGACCCAGTATTTAATCTCCATATAACAGATAGGATGACCCTGTATTCCATCTCCATATAACAGATAGGATGACCCAGTATTTAATCTCCATATAACAGATAGGATGTCCCTGTAATTAATCTCCATATAACAGATAGGATGACCCTGTAATTAATCTCCATATAACAGATAGGATGACCCTGTAATTAATCTCCATATAACAGATAGGATGACCCTGTAATTAATCTCCATATAACAGATAGGATGACCCTGTAATTAATCTCCATATAACAGATAGGATGACCCTGTATTTAATCTCCATATAACAAATAGGATGACCCTGTATTTCATCTCCATATAACAGATAGGATGACCCTGTAATTAATCTCCATATAACAGATAGGATGACCCTGTATTTAATCTCCATATAACAGATAGGATGACCCTGTATTTAATCTCCATATAACAGATAGGATGACCCTGTATTCCATATCCATATAACAGATAGGATGACCCTGTATTTAATCTCCATCTAACAGATAGGATGACCCTGTATTTAATCTCCATATAACAGATAGGATGACCCTGTATTTAATCTCCATATAACAGATAGGATGACACTGTATTTAATCTCCATATAACAGATAGGATGACCCTGTTATTAATCTCCATATAACAGATAGGATGACCCTGTATTTCATCTCCATATAACAGATAGGATGACCCTGTATTTCATCTCCATATAACAGATAGGATGACCCTGTAATTAATCTCCATATAACAGATAGGATGACCCTGTATTTCATCTCCATATAACAGATAGGATGACCCTGTATTTCATCTCCATATAACAGATAGGATGACCCTGTATTTCATCTCCATATAACAGATAGGATGACCCTGTATTCCATCTAACAGATAGGATGACCCTGTATTTAATCTCCATATAACAGATAGGATGACCCTGTAATTAATCTCCATATAACAGATAGGATGACCCTGTATTTCATCTAACAGATAGGATGACCCTGTATTTAATCTCCATATAACAGATAGGATGACCCTGTATTTAATCCCCATATAACAGATAGGATGACCCTGTAATTAATCTCCATATAACAGATAGGATGACCCTGTATTTCATCTAACAGATAGGATGACCCTGTAATTCATCTCCATATAACAGATAGGATGACCCTGTATTTCATCTCCATATAACAGATAGGATGACCCTGTATTTAATCTCCATATAACAGATAGGATGACCCTGTAATTCATCTCCATATAACAGATAGGATGACCCTGTAATTAATCTCCATATAACAGATAGGATGACCCTGTAATTCATCTCCATATAACAGATAGGATGACCCTGTAATTCATCTCCATATAACAGATAGGATGACCCTGTAATTAATCTCCATATAACAGATAGGATGACCCTGTAATTCATCTCCATATAACAGATAGGATGACCCTGTATTTAATCTCCATATAACAGATAGGATGACCCTGTAATTAATCTCCATCAAACAGATAGAATGACCCTGTATTTCATCTCCATATAACAGATAGGATGACCCTGTATTTCATCTCCATATAACAGATAGGATGACCCTGTAATTAATCTCCATATAACAGATAGGATGACCCTGTAATTAATCTCCATATAACAGATAGGATGACCCTGTAATTAATCTCCATATAACAGATAGGATGACCCTGTATTTCATCTCCATCTAACAGATAGGATGACCCTGTAATTAATCTCCATATAACATATAGGATGACCCTGTAATTAATCTCCATCTAACAGATAGGATGACCCTGTAATTAATCTCCATATAACAGATAGGATGACCCTGTATTTCATCTCCATCTAACAGATAGGATGACCCTGTATTTAATCTCCATATAACAGATAGGATGACCCTGTATTTCATCTCCATATAACAGATAGGATGACCCTGTATTTAATCTCCATATAACAGATAGGATGACCCTGTATTTCATCTAACAGATAGGATGACCCTGTATTTCATCTCCATATAACAGATAGGATGACCCTGTATTTCATCTCCATATAACAGATAGGATGACCCTGTATTCCATCTAACAGATAGGATGACCCTGTATTTAATCTCCATATAACAGATAGGATGACCCAGTATTTAATCTCCATATAACAGATAGGATGACCCTGTATTCCATCTAACAGATAGGATGACCCTGTATTTCATCTCCATATAACAGATAGGATGACCCAGTATTTAATCTCCATATAACAGATAGGATGACCCTGTATTCCATCTAACAGATAGGATGACCCTGTATTTCATCTCCATATAACAGATAGGATGACCCAGTATTTAATCTCCATATAACAGATAGGATGACCCTGTATTCCATCTAACAGATAGGATGACCCTGTATTTAATCTCCATATAGCAGATAGGATGACTCTGTATTTAATCTTCATATAACAGATAGGATGACCCTGTATTTCATCTCCATATAACAGATAGGATGACCCAGTATTTAATCTCCATATAACAGATAGGATGACCCTGTAATTCATCTCCATATAACAGATAGGATGACCCTGTATTCCATCTCCATATAACAGATAGGATGACCCTGTATTTAATCTCCATCTAACAGACAGGATGACCCTGTATTTAATCTCCATATAACAGATAGGATGACCCTGTAATTAATCTCCATATAACAGATAGGATGACCCTGTATTTAATCTCCATATAACAGATAGGATGACCCTCTATTTCATCTCCATATAACAGATAGGATGACCCTGTATTCCATCTAACAGATAGGATGACCCAGTATTTAATCTCCATATAACAGATAGGATGACCCTGTAATTAATCTCCATATAACAGATAGGATGACCCTGTATTTAATCTCCATATAACAGATAGGATGACCCTGTATTTAATCTCCATATAACAGATAGGATGACCCAGTATTTAATCTCCATATAACAGATAGGATGACCCTGTATTCCATCTAACAGATAGGATGACCCTGTATTTAATCTCCATATAACAGATAGGATGACCCAGTATTTAATCTCCATATAACAGATAGGATGACCCTGTATTCCATCTCCATATAACAGATAGGATGACCCAGTATTTAATCTCCATATAACAGATAGGATGACCCTGTAATTAATCTCCATATAACAGATAGGATGACCCTGTAATTAATCTCCATATAACAGATAGGATGACCCTGTAATTAATCTCCATATAACAGATAGGATGACCCTGTAATTAATCTCCATATAACAGATAGGATGACCCTGTAATTAATCTCCATATAACAGATAGGATGACCCTGTATTTAATCTCCATATAACAGATAGGATGACCCTGTATTTCATCTCCATATAACAGATAGGATGACCCTGTAATTAATCTCCATATAACAGATAGGATGACCCTGTAATTAATCTCCATATAACAGATAGGATGACCCTGTATTTAATCTCCATATAACAGATAGGATGACCCTGTATTCCATATCCATATAACAGATAGGATGACCCTGTATTTAATCTCCATCTAACAGATAGGATGACCCTGTATTTAATCTCCATATAACAGATAGGATGACCCTGTATTTAATCTCCATATAACAGATAGGATGACCCTGTATTTAATCTCCATATAACAGAGAGGATGACCCTGTTATTAATCTCCATATAACAGATAGGATGACCCTGTATTTCATCTCCATATAACAGATAGGATGACCCTGTATTTCATCTCCATATAACAGATAGGATGACCCTGTAATTAATCTCCATATAACAGATAGGATGACCCTGTATTTCATCTCCATATAACAGATAGGATGACCCTGTATTTCATCTCCATATAACAGATAGGATGACCCTGTATTTCATCTCCATATAACAGATAGGATGACCCTGTATTCCATCTAACAGATAGGATGACCCTGTATTTAATCTCCATATAACAGATAGGATGACCCTGTAATTAATCTCCATATAACAGATAGGATGACCCTGTATTTCATCTAACAGATAGGATGACCCTGTATTTCATCTCCATATAACAGATTGGATGACCCTGTATTTAATCTCCATATAACAGATAGGATGACCCTGTATTTAATCTCCATATAACAGATAGGATGACCCTGTTATTAATCTCCATATAACAGATAGGATGACCCTGTTATTAATCTCCATATGCGTATGGCTTGAGAGCGGTGGTCACTGGTAAAGTGTGTAGCTAGCTGTTTAGTTAAAAATATCAACAGTACTGCCGCAGCATCGTAGCATTTGATTAACACTTGATTTAGCCTACATCGTCACCCATTGATAACACTTGATTTAGCCTACATCGTCACCAATTGATAACACTTGATTTAGCCTACATCGTCACCCATTGATAACACTTGATTTAGCCTACATCGTCACCAATTGATAACACTTGATTTAGCCTACATCGTCTCCAATTGATAACACTTGATTTAGCCTACATATTCACCCATTGATAACACTTGATTTAGCCTACATCGTCACCCATTGATAACACTTGATTTAGCCTACATCGTCACCCATTGATAACACTTGATTTAGCCTACATCGTCACCAATTGATAACACTTGATTTAGCCTACATCGTCACCAATTGATAACACTTGATTTAGCCTACATCGTCACCAATTGATAACACTTGATTTAGCCTACATCGTCACCAATATTCGGTCTGGCTGAGCTGATACCGGCAGCAGAAGGAGGAGTCAGATCACTAAAAGAAATGGATCTTGCTAAGTAACATATTTACATCTGTCACGTCCTGACCATAGTTCTTATGTGTTTTGCTTGTTTTAGTGTTGGTCAGGACGTGAGCTGGGTGGCCATTCTATGTTGTGTGTCTAGTTTGTCTGTTTCTGTGTTCGGCCTAATATGGTTCTCAATCAGAGGCAGCTGTCAATCGTTGTCCCTGATTGAGAATCATATATAGGTGGCTTGTTTTGTGTTGGGATTTTGTGGGTGGTTGTTTCCTGTCTTTGTGTTTTGTCTGCACCAGAAAGGACTGTATCGGTTTTGCCACATTTGTTATTTTGTAGTTTTGTAAGTGTTCAGGTTTTCGTTCGTATTAAACATGTTGAGCACTGGCTACGCTGCGTGTTGGTCCGATCCCTGTTACACTCTCTCTTCTCGTGAAGAGAGGGAAGGCTGCCGTTACAACATCAATCAGCAGCATCAACGATCAGCTGACAGCCCACCTTCTGTTCCAGATGTCAATCATGTCTTTAGGAGGCGCCGTAACTAGCTGGCTTACAATTTGAGATGATGATGATGATGAGTGTGTTGTTTGGAGAAATTAAAAGGCCTACGCTGAGAAATGACAAACTTTTTCGCTACAGAGGCATTTGGTATGTTATACATTTTGACATGAATTATGAAAGTAAAACATTTAAATAAAAAGGGGGTGGAGGTGGCACTTTTATCATTTTGACCACCTTCCCCCCTGAAAGGTATGTGTACAGCCGTGTCTGTGTGTGTCTGTGTGTGTCCGTGGTCTGTGTGTATGTTTGTGTGTCGGTGCGTGTATGTGTGTGTTTGAGCACGTAGAGGCCAGGCCTACGGGCCGACACATAAGTCCATTGTGACTCATCTTGCTACATGGTTAACAATGGCCAGGCCCCCTGTATGTATATTGGCATGCTTCAATCCAGATTACCCAGCAATAGTAGGTTATCCTCTGATTTAGGTGGCAAATGTACATCCTAGAGTGATGGTAGCATAGTGTTTTAGCTAAGAACCATTGGTTTAGCTAAGTACCATTGTTTTAGCTTAGTACCATTGTTTTAGCAAAGTACCATTGTTTTAGCTTAGTACCATTGTTTTAGCTTAGTACCATTGTTTTAGCTAAGTACCATTGTTTTAGCTAAGTACCATTGTTTTAGCTAAGTACCATTGTTTTAGTTAAGTACCATTGTTTTAGCTAAGTACCATTGTTTTAGCTTAGTACCAATGTTTTAGCTAAGTACCAATGTTTTAGCTTAGTACCATTGTTTTAGCTAAGAACCATTGTTTTAGCTTAGTACCAATGTTTTAGCTAAGTACCAATGTTTTAGCTAAGTACCATTGTTTTAGCTAAGTACCATTGTTTTAGCTAAGTACCATTGTTTTAGCTAAGAACCATTGTTTTAGCTAAGTACCATTGTTTTAGCTAAGTACCATTGTTTTAGCTAAGTACCATTGTTTTAGAAAAGTACCATTGTTTTAGAAAAGTACCATTGTTTTAGCTTAGTACCATTGTTTTACCTTAGTACCATTGTTTTAGCAAAGTACCATTGTTTTACCTTAGCACCATTGTTTTCGCTTAGTACCATTGTTTTAGTTAAGTACCATTGTTTTAGCGTAGTACCATTGTTTTAGGTAAGTACCATTGTTTTAGCTTAGTACCATTGTTTTAGCTTAGTACCATTGTTTTAGAAAAGTACCATTGTTTTAGCTTAGTACCATTGTTTTAGCAAAGTACCATTGTTTTACCTTAGCACCATTGTTTTAGCTTAGTACCATTGTTTTAGGTAAGTACCATTGTTTTAGCTAAGTACCATTGTTTTAGCTAAGTACCATTGTTTTAGCTTAGTACCATTGTTTTAGCAAAGTACCATTGTTTTACCTTAGCACCATTGTTTTAGCTTAGTACCATTGTTTTAGCTAAGTACCATTGTTTTAGCTTAGTACCATTGTTTTAGCTTAGTACCATTGTTTTAGCTAAGTACCATTGTTTTAGCTAAGAACCATTGTTTTAGCTTAGTACCATTGTTTTAGCTAAGAACCATTGTTTTAGCTAAGAACCATTGTTTTAGCTAAGAACCATTGTTTTAGGTAAGTACCATTGTTTTAGCTTAGTACCATTGTTTTAGCTAAGTACCATTGTTTTAGCTAAGTACCATTGTTTTAGCTAAGTACCATTGTTTTAGCTAAGTACCATTGTTTTAGCTAAGTACCATTGTTTTAGCTAAGTACCATTGTTTTAGCTAAGTACCATTGTTTTAGCTAAGTACCATTGTTTTAGCTAAGAACCATTGTTTTAGCTAAGTACCATTGTTTTAGCTAAGAACCATTGTTTTAGCTAAGAACCATTGTTTTAGCTAAGTACCATTGTTTTAGCTAAGTACCATTGTTTTAGCTAAGTACCATTGTTTTAGCTTAGTACCATTGTTTTAGCTAAGTACCATTGTTTTAGCTAAGTACCATTGTTTTAGCAAAGTACCATTGGTTTAGAAAAGTACCATTGTTTTAGAAAAGTACCATTGTTTTAGAAAAGTACCATTGTTTTAGCTTAGTACCATTGTTTTAGCTAAGTACCATTGTTTTACCTTAGCACCATTGTTTTCGCTTAGTACCATTGTTTTAGTTAAGTACCATTGTTTTAGCGTAGTACCATTGTTTTAGGTAAGTACCATTGTTTTAGCTTAGTACCATTGTTTTAGAAAAGTACCATTGTTTTAGCTTAGTAACATTGTTTTAGCAAAGTACCATTGTTTTACCTTAGCACCATTGTTTTAGCTTAGTACCATTGTTTTAGGTAAGTACCATTGTTTTAGCTAAGTACCATTGTTTTAGCTAAGTACCATTGTTTTAGCAAAGTACCATTGTTTTACCTTAGCACCATTGTTTTAGCTTAGTACCATTGTTTTAGCAAAGTACCATTGTTTTACCTTAGCACCATTGTTTTAGCTTAGTACCATTGTTTTAGGTAAGTACCATTGTTTTAGCTAAGTACCATTGTTTTAGCTAAGAACCATTGTTTTAGCTTAGTACCATTGTTTTAGCTTAGTACCATTGTTTTAGCTAAGTACCATTGTTTTAGCTAAGAACCATTGTTTTAGCTTAGTACCATTGTTTTAACTAAGTACCATTGTTTTAGCTAAGAACCATTATTTTAGGTAAGTACCATTGTTTTAGCTAAGTACCATTGTTTTAGCTAAGTACCATTGTTTTAGCTAAGTACCATTGTTTTAGCTAAGTACCATTGTTTTAGCTAAGTACCATTGTTTTAGCTAAGAACCATTGTTTTAGCTAAGAACCATTGTTTTAGCTAAGAACCATTGTTTTAGCTTAGTACCATTGTTTTAGCTTAGTACCATTGTTTTAGCTAAGTACCATTGTTTTAGCTAAGAACCATTGTTTTAGCTTAGTACCATTGTTTTAACTAAGTACCATTGTTTTAGCTAAGAACCATTATTTTAGGTAAGTACCATTGTTTTAGCTAAGTACCATTGTTTTAGCTAAGTACCATTGTTTTAGCTAAGTACCATTGTTTTAGCTAAGTACCATTGTTTTAGCTAAGTACCATTGTTTTAGCTAAGAACCATTGTTTTAGCTAAGAACCATTGTTTTAGCTAAGAACCATTGTTTTAGCTAAGAACCATTGTTTTAGCTAAGAACCATTGTTTTAGGTAAGTACCATTGTTTTAGCTAAGTACCATTGTTTTAGCTAAGTACCATTGTTTTAGCTAAGTACCATTGTTTTAGCTAAGTACCATTGTTTTAGCTAAGTACCATTGTTTTAGCTAAGTACCATTGTTTTAGCTAAGAACCATTGTTTTAGCTAAGAACCATTGTTTTAGCTAAGAACCATTGTTTTAGCTAAGAACCATTGTTTTAGCTTAGTACCATTGTTTTAGCTAAGTACCATTGTTTTAGCTAAGTACCATTGTTTTAGCTGAGTACCATTGTTTTAGCTAAGTACCCATCTCTCCCACTCACCCCTTCCTTACCCATCTCTCCCACTCACCCCCCTTACCCATCTCTCCCACTCAACCCTTCCTTACCCATCTCTCCCTCTCACCCCCCTTACCCATCTGTCCCACTCACCCCTTCCTTACCCATCTCTCCCTCTCATCCCTTCCTTACCCATCTCTCCCTCTCACCCCCTCCTTACCCATCTCTCCCTCTCACCCCTTCCTTACCCATCTCTCCCTCTCACCCCTCCTTACCCATCTCTCCCTCTCATCCCTTCCTTACCCATATCTCCCTCTCACCCCTTCCTTACCCATCTCTCCTTCTCATCCCTTCCTTACCCATCTCTCCCTCTCACCCTCTCCTTACCCATCTCTCCCTCTCACCCCTTCCTTACCCATCTCTCCCTCTCACCCCTTCCTTACCCATCTCTCCCTCTCACCCCTTCCTCGCCCATCTCTCCCTCTCCTCACCCCCTCACCCTTCACCCTCCCTAACACCTGTCTACCTCCCTCCTCTCCCTCCTCTCCCTTCTCCCCCTCCTCCCCCTCAACCAGTTGATTGATCTGTCCCACAATGTGTCATCACCACAGGGGTCCATCCATAACGCTTAGAGGCCCTCTCCACTCCCTGCCTTTTAACAGGATTCATAAAGCACAGTTCATGTTGTGTTGCTAAAGAGCCACTCTCAGATCTTCAAAAAGTTCTACAGCTGCACCAATGAGAGCATCTTGACTGGCTGCATCACCGCTTGATATGGCAACTGCTTGGCATCCGACCGTAAGGCGCTACAGAGTATAAAATATACTTAAGTGTCAAAAATAAATGTAATTACTCAAATATACTTAAGTATATTCAATTCCTTATATTAAGCAAACCAGATGGCCAATATATATATATATATATATATTTTACAGATAGTCAGGGGCACACTGCAGCACTCAGACTTCATTTACAATTGAAGCATTTGCATTTAGTGAGTCCGTTAGATCAGAGGCAGTAGAGATGACCAGGGATGTTCTCTTGATAAGTGTGTGAATTGGTCCATTTTCCTGTCCTGCAAAGCATTCAAAATGTAACGAGTACTTTTGGGTGTCAGGGAAAATGTATGGAGTAAAAAATACATTATATTCTTTAGGAATATAGTGAAGTAAAAGAAAAAGTTGCCAAAAATATAAGTAGTAAAGTAAAGTACAGATACCCCCCAAAAACTACTTAAGTAGTACTTTCAAGTATTTTTACTGAAGTACTTTACACCACTGCACACACACACTCTTCACACGCGCTGCTGCTACTCTGTTTATTATCTATGCATAGCCACTTTACCCCTACCTACATGTACATGTACATATTACCTGAATTACCTTAACTAACCCGTACCCCTGCCACGTATAGTCCCTCTCCGGTGCTCAACTGTAGGTCAACATACTTCAACGTACTTCAAATGTCTCTCTCTCTCTTTGTCTCTCTCTTTTTCTCTCTCTCCCCCCTCTGTCTCTCAGTCTCTCTTTCTCTCTCTCTCTTTTGCTCTCTTTCTCTCTCTCTTTTGCTCTTTTTCTCTCTCTCCCCCCTCTGTCTCTCTGTCTCTTTTTCTCTCTGTCTCTTTTTCTCTCTCTCCCCCCTCTGTCTCCCTGTCTCTCTTTCTCTCTGTCTATGTCTCTCTTTCTTTCTCTCTCTTTTGCTCTCTTTCTCTCTCTCTCTTTTGCTCTCTTTCTCTCTCTCTCTTTTGCTCTCTCTCTCTCTCTGAGGTTAGCGGGCTAGTATGTCGGTCCCCTCCCAGGTGCTTTGTTGGGGCATCACCTGTTTCAGTTCCCTCCCTCCTTTCTCTTCCTCCACTACCTCCACCTCCTCCACCTTTACTACCTGCCAGGTAGTTTTCCCCTCTACACTCCTCTCCGCAACAGAACCGACGTCTTATCAGACGTGACTGATTGGTGTGATCTGGGCCCTGGGCAGCCATTAAGCAAATTACCTGAATCATTGTGGGGATTAGTCTCATTAACACATGATTAGCATCAAATTAAAATAATGAGTATTTAACTTGTGATGTCTTCCAGTTGTTGGAACAGCTTGTTCAGACACACGAGACTGCTGCAGACCAGGCCAGACTGCTGCTACAGAACAGAGAGACAGTGGTACACCAGACCAGACTGCTGCTACAGAACAGAGAGACAGTGTTAGACCAGACCAGACTGCTGCTACAGAACAGGGAGACAGTGTTAGACCAGACCAGACTGCTGCTACAGAACAGAGAGACAGTGTTAGACCAGACCAGACTGCTGCTACAGAACAGGGAGACAGTGTTAGACCAGACCAGACTGCTGCTACAGAACAGGGAGACAGTGTTAGACCAGACCAGACTGATGCTACAGAACAGAGAGACAGTGTTAGACCAGACCAGACTGCTGCTACAGAACAGAGAGACAGTGTTAGACCAGACCAGACTGATGCTACAGAACAGAGGGACAGTGTTAGACCAGACCAGACTAGACTGCTGCTACAGAACAGAGAGACAGTGTTAGACCAGACCAGACTGCTGCTACAGAACAGAGAGACAGTGTTAGACCAGACCAGACTGATGCTACAGAACAGAGGGACAGTGTTAGACCAGACCAGACTGCTGCTACAGAACAGAGAGACAGTGTTAGACCAGACCAGACTGCTGCTACAGGACAGAGAGACAGTGTTAGACCAGACCAGACTGCTGCTACAGAACAGAGGGACAGTGTTAGACCAGACCAGACTGCTGCTACAGAACAGAGGGACAGTGTTAGACCAGACCAGACTGCTGCTACAGAACAGAGCGACAGTGTTAGACCAGACCAGACTGCTGCTACAGAACAGAGAGACAGTGTTAGACCAGACCAGACTGATGCTACAGAACAGAGGGACAGTGTTAGACCAGACCAGACTAGACTGCTGCTACAGAACAGAGAGACAGTGTTAGACCAGACCAGACTGCTGCTACAGAACAGAGATACAGTGTTAGACCAGACCAGACTGATGCTACAGAACAGAGGGACAGTGTTAGACCAGACCAGACTGCTGCTACAGGACAGAGAGACAGTGTTAGACCAGACCAGACTGCTGCTACAGAACAGAGGGACAGTGTTAGACCAGACCAGACTGCTGCTACAGAACAGAGGGACAGTGTTAGACCAGACCAGACTGCTGCTACAGAACAGAGAGACAGTGTTAGACCAGACCAGACTGCTGCTACAGAACAGAGAGACAGTGTTAGACCAGACCAGACTGCTGCTACAGAACAGAGAGACAGTGTTAGACCAGACCAGACTGCTGCTACAGAACAGGGAGACAGTGTTAGACCAGACCAGACTGCTGCTACAGAACAGAGAGACAGTGTTAGACCAGACCAGACTGCTGCTACAGAACAGGGAGACAGTGTTAGACCAGACTAGACTGCTGCTACAGAACAGGGAGACAGTGTTAGACCAGACCAGACTGCTGCTACATAACAGAGGGACAGTGTTAGACCAGACCAGACTGCTGCTACATAACAGAGGGACAGTGTTAGACCAGACCAGACTGCTGCTACAGAACAGGGAGACAGTGTTAGACCAGACCAGACTGCTGCTACAGAACAGAGACAGTGTTAGACCAGACCAGACTGCTGCTACAGAACAGAGGGACAGTGTTAGACCAGACCAGACTGCTGCTACAGAACAGAGGGACAGTGTTAGACCAGACCAGACTGCTGCTACAGAACAGGGAGACAGTGTTAGACCAGACCAGACTGCTGCTACAGAACAGAGGAACAGTGTTAGACCAGACCAGACTAGACTGCTGCTACAGAACAGAGAGACAGTGTTAGACCAGACCAGACTGCTGCTACAGAACAGGGAGACAGTGTTAGACCAGACCAGACTGCTGCTACAGAACAGAGGGACAGTGTTAGACCAGACCAGACTGCTGCTACAGAACAGAGGGACAGTGTTAGACCAGACCAGACTGCTGCTACAGAACAGAGAGACAGTGTTAGACCAGACCATACTGCTGCTACAGAACAGAGAGACAGTGTTAGACCAGACCAGACTGCTGCTACAGAACAGAGAGACAGTGTTAGACCAGACCAGACTGCTGCTACAGAACAGAGAGACAGTGTTAGACCAGACCAGACTGCTGCTACAGAACAGAGACACAGTGTTAGACCAGACCAGACTGCTGCTACAGAACAGAGAGACAGTGTTAGACCAGACCAGACTGCTGCTACAGAACAGAGACACAGTGTTAGACCAGACCAGACTGCTGCTACAGAACAGAGGGACAGTGTTAGACCAGGCCAGACTGCTGCTACAGAACAGAGAGACAGTGTTAGACCAGGCCAGACTGCTGCTACAGAACAGAGAGACAGTGTTAGACCAGGCCAGACTGATGCTACAGAACAGAGAGAAAGTGTTAGACCAGGCCAGACTGCTGCTACAGAACAGAGAGACAGTGTTAGAGCAGGCCAGACTGCTGCTACAGAACAGAGGGACAGTGTTAGACCAGACCAGACTGCTGCTACAGAACAGAGAGACAGTGTTAGACCAGACCAGACTGCTGCTACAGAACAGAGAGACAGTGTTAGAACAGGCCAGACTGCTGCTACAGAACAGGGAGACAGTGTTAGACCAGACCAGACTGATGCTACAGAACAGGGAGACAGTGTTAGACCAGACCAGACTGCTGCTACAGAACAGAGGGACAGTGTTAGACCAGACCAGACTGCTGCTACAGAACATAGGGACAGTGTTAGACCAGACCAGACTGCTGCTACAGAACAGAGAGACAGTGTTAGACCAGACCAGACTGCTGATACAGAACAGAGAGACAGTGTTAGACCAGGCCAGACTGCTGCTACAGAACAGAGGGACAGTGTTAGACCAGACCAGACTGCTGCTACAGAACAGAGAGACTGTGTTAGACCAGACCAGACTGCTGCTACAGAACAGAGAGACAGTGTTAGACCACACTGCTGCTACAGAACAGAGAGACAGTGTTAGACCAGACCAGACTGCTGCTACAGAACAGAGAGACAGTGTTAGACCAGACCAGACTGCTGCTACAGAACAGAGAGACAGTGTTAGACAAGACCAGACTGATACTACAGAACAGAGGGACAGTGTTAGACCAGACCAGACTGCTGCTACAGAACAGAGAGACAGTGTTAGACCAGACCAGACTGCTGCTACAGAACAGGGAGACAGTGTTAGACCAGACCAGACTGCTGCTACAGAACAGAGAGACAGTGTTAGACCAGACCAGACTGCTGCTACAGAACAGAGAGACAGTGTTAGACCAGACCAGACTGCTGCTACAGAACAGGGAGACAGTGTTAGACCAGGCCAGACTGCTGCTACAGAACAGAGAGACAGTGTTAGACCAGACCAGACTGCTGCTACAGAACAGAGGGACAGTGTTAGACCAGACCAGACTGCTGCTACAGAACAGAGAGACAGTGTTAGACCAGACCAGACTGCTGCTACAGAACAGAGGGACAGTGTTAGACCAGACCAGACTGCTGCTACAGAACAGGGAGACAGTGTTACACCAGACCAGACTGCTGCTACAGAACAGAGGGACAGTGTTAGACCAGACCAGACTGCTGCTACAGAACAGAGAGACAGTGTTAGACCAGACCAGACTGCTGCTACAGAACAGAGAGACAGTGTTAGACCAGACCAGACTGCTGCTACAGAACAGAGAGACAGTGTTAGACCAGACCAGACTGATGCTACAGAACAGAGAGACAGTGTTAGACCAGACCAGACTGCTGCTACAGAACAGAGAGACAGTGTTAGACCAGGCCAGACTTCTGCTACAGAACAGAGGGACAGTGTTAGACCAGACCAGACTGCTGCTACAGAACCGAGAGACAGTGTTAGACCAGACCAGACTGCTGCTACATAACAGAGAGACAGTGTTAGACCAGACCAGACTGCTGCTACAGAACAGGGAGACAGTGTTAGACCAGGCCAGACTGATGCTACAGAACAGAGAGACAGTGTTAGACCAGACCAGACTGCTGCTACAGAACAGGGAGACAGTGTTAGACCAGACCAGACTGCTGCTACAGAACAGGGAGACAGTGTTAGACCAGACTAGACTGCTGCTACAGAACAGGGAGACAGTGTTAGACCAGACCAGACTGATGCTACAGAACAGGGAGACAGTGTTAGACCAGACCAGACTGCTGCTACAGAACAGGGAGACAGTGTTAGACCAGACCAGACTGCTGCTACAGAACAGGGAGACAGTGTTAGACCAGACCAGACTGCTGCTACAGAACAGAGGGACAGTGTTAGACCAGACCAGACTGCTGCTACAGAACAGAGAGACAGTGTTAGACCAGACCAGACTGCTGCTACAGAACAGAGGGACAGTGTTAGACCAGGCCAGACTGCTGCTACATAACAGAGGGACAGTGTTAGACCAGACCAGACTGCTGCTACATAACAGAGGGACAGTGTTAGACCAGACCAGACTGCTGCTACAGAACAGGGAGACAGTGTTAGACCAGACCAGACTGCTGCTACAGAACAGATAGACAGTGTTAGACCAGACCAGACTGCTGGTACAGAACAGAGGGACAGTGTTAGACCAGACCAGACTGCTGCTACAGAACAGAGGGACAGTGTTAGACCAGACCAGACTGCTGCTACAGAACAGAGAGACAGTGTTAGACCAGACCAGACTGCTGCTACATAACAGAGGGACAGTGTTAGACCAGACCAGACTGCTGCTACATAACAGAGGGACAGTGTTAGACCAGACCAGACTGCTGCTACAGAACAGGGAGACAGTGTTAGACCAGACCAGACTGCTGCTATAGAACAGAGAGACAGTGTTAGACCAGACCAGACTGCTGCTACAGAACAGAGGGACAGTGTTAGACCAGACCAGACTGCTGCTACAGAACAGGGAGACAGTGTTAGACCAGACCAGACTGCTGCTACAGAACAGAGAGACAGTGTTAGACCAGGCCAGACTGCTGCTACAGAACAGAGGGACAGTGTTAGACCAGACCAGACTGCTGCTACATAACAGAGGGACAGTGTTAGACCAGACCAGACTGCTGCTACAGAACAGGGAGACAGTGTTAGACCAGACCAGACTGCTGCTACAGAACAGAGGGACAGTGTTAGACCAGACCAGACTGCTGCTACAGAACAGGGAGACAGTGTTAGACCAGACCAGACTGCTGCTACAGAACAGGGAGACAGTGTTAGACCAGACCAGACTGCTGCTACAGAACAGAGAGACAGTGTTAGACCAGACCAGACTGCTGCTACAGAACAGGGAGACAGTGTTAGACCAGACCAGACTGCTGCTACAGAACAGAGGGACAGTGTTAGACCAGACCAGACTAGACTGCTGCTACAGAACAGAGAGACAGTGTTAGACCAGACCAGACTGCTACTACAGAACAGGGAGACAGTGTTAGACCAGACCAGACTGCTGCTACAGAACAGAGAGACAGTGTTAGACCAGACCAGACTGATACTACAGAACAGAGGGACAGTGTTAGACCAGACCAGACTGCTGCTACAGAACAGAGAGACAGTGTTAGACCAGACCAGACTGCTGCTACAGAACAGAGAGACAGTGTTAGACCAGACCAGACTGCTGCTACAGAACAGAGGGACAGTGTTAGACCAGACCAGACTGCTGCTACAGAACAGAGAGACAGTGATAGACCAGGCCAGACTGCTGCTACAGAACAGAGAGACAGTGTTAGACCAGACCAGACTGCTGCTACAGAACAGAGACACAGTGTTAGACCAGACCAGACTGCTGCTACAGAACAGAGAGACAGTGGTACACCAGACCAGACTGCTGCTACAGAACAGAGGGACAGTGTTAGACCAGACCAGACTGCTGCTACAGAACAGAGAGACAGTGTTAGACCAGGCCAGACTGCTGCTACAGAACAGAGAGACAGTGTTAGACCAGGCCAGACTGCTGCTACAGAACAGAGAGACAGTGTTAGACCAGGCCAGACTGATGCTACAGAACAGAGAGACAGTGTTAGACCAGGCCAGACTGCTGCTACAGAACAGAGAGACAGTGTCAGAGCAGGCCAGACTGCTGCTACAGAACAGAGGGACAGTGTTAGACCAGACCAGACTGCTGCTACAGAACAGAGAGACAGTGTTAGACCAGACCAGACTGCTGCTACAGAACAGAGAGACAGTGTTAGAACAGGCCAGACTGCTGCTACAGAACAGGGAGACAGTGTTAGACCAGACCAGACTGCTGCTACAGAACAGGGAGACAGTGTTAGACCAGACCAGACTGCTGCTACAGAACAGAGAGACAGTGTTAGACCAGACCAGACTGCTGCTACAGAACAGAGGGACAGTGTTAGACCAGACCAGACTGCTGCTACAGAACAGAGAGACAGTGTTAGACCAGACCAGACTGCTGCTACAGAACAGAGAGACAGTGTTAGACCAGGCCAGACTGCTGCTACAGAACAGAGGGACAGTGTTAGACCAGACCAGACTGCTGCTACAGAACAGAGAGACAGTGTTAGACCAGACCAGACTGCTGCTACAGAACAGAGAGACAGTGTTAGACCAGACCAGACTGCTGCTACAGAACAGAGAGACAGTGTTAGACCAGGCCAGACTGCTGCTACAGAACAGAGAGACAGTGTTAGACCAGACCAGACTGATACTACAGAACAGAGGGACAGTGTTAGACCAGACCAGACTGCTGCTACAGAACAGAGAGACAGTGTTAGACCAGACCAGACTGATACTACAGAACAGAGGGACAGTGTTAGACCAGACCAGACTGATGCTACAGAACAGGGAGACAGTGTTAGACCAGACCAGACTGCTGCTACAGAACAGAGAGACAGTGTTAGACCAGACCAGACTGATACTACAGAACAGAGGGACAGTGTTAGACCAGACCAGACTGCTGCTACATAACAGAGAGACAGTGTTAGACCAGGCCAGACTGATGCTACAGAACAGAGAGACAGTGTTAGACCAGACCAGACTGCTGCTACAGAACAGAGAGACAGTGTTAGACCAGACCAGACTGCTGCTACAGAACAGAGGGACAGTGTTAGACCAGACCAGACTGCTGCTACAGAACAGGGAGACAGTGTTAGACCAGACCAGACTGCTGCTACAGAACAGAGAGACAGTGTTAGACCAGACCAGACTGCTGCTACAGAACAGAGGGACAGTGTTAGACCAGACCAGACTGCTGCTACAGAACAGGGAGACAGTGTTAGACCAGACCAGACTGCTGCTACAGAACAGAGGGACAGTGTTAGACCAGACCAGACTGCTGCTACAGAACAGAGAGACAGTGTTAGACCAGACTAGACTGCTGCTACAGAACAGAGAGACAGTGTTAGACCAGACTAGACTGCTGCTACAGAACAGAGAGACAGTGTTAGACCAGACCAGACTGCTGCTACAGAACAGGGAGACAGTGTTAGACCAGACCAGACTGCTGCTACAGAACAGAGAGACAGTGTTAGACCAGACCAGACTGCTGCTACAGAACAGGGAGACAGTGTTAGACCAGACCAGACTGCTGCTACAGAACAGAGAGACAGTGTTAGACCAGACCAGACTGCTGCTACAGAACAGAGGGACAGTGTTAGACCAGACCAGACTGCTGCTACAGAACAGGGAGACAGTGTTAGACCAGACCAGACTGCTGCTACAGAACAGAGGGACAGTGTTAGACCAGACCAGACTAGACTGCTGCTACAGAACAGAGAGACAGTGTTAGACCAGACCAGACTGCTGCTACAGAACAGGGAGACAGTGTTAGACCAGACCAGACTGCTGCTACAGAACAGAGGGACAGTGTTAGACCAGACCAGACTGCTGCTACAGAACAGAGGGACAGTGTTAGACCAGACCAGACTGCTGCTACAGAACAGAGAGACAGTGTTAGACCAGACCAGACTGCTGCTACAGAACAGAGGGACAGTGTTAGACCAGACCAGACTGCTGCTACAGAACAGGGAGACAGTGTTAGACCAGACCAGACTGCTGCTACAGAACAGAGGGACAGTGTTAGACCAGACCAGACTGCTGCTACAGAACAGAGGGACAGTGTTAGACCAGACCAGACTAGACTGCTGCTACAGAACAGAGAGACAGTGTTAGACCAGACCAGACTGCTGCTACAGAACAGGGAGACAGTGTTAGACCAGACCAGACTGCTGCTACAGAACAGAGGGACAGTGTTAGACCAGACCAGACTGCTGCTACAGAACAGAGGGACAGTGTTAGACCAGACCAGACTGCTGCTACAGAACAGAGAGACAGTGTTAGACCAGACCAGACTGCTGCTACAGAACAGAGGGACAGTGTTAGACCAGACCAGACTGCTGCTACAGAACAGGGAGACAGTGTTAGACCAGACCAGACTGCTGCTACAGAACAGAGAGACAGTGTTAGACCAGGCCAGACTGATGCTACAGAACAGAGGGACAGTGTTAGACCAGACCAGACTGCTGCTACAGAACAGGGAGACAGTGTTAGACCAGGCCAGACTGATGCTACAGAACAGAGAGACAGTGTTAGACCAGACCAGACTGCTGCTACAGAACAGAGAGACAGTGTTAGACCAGGCCAGACTGATGCTACAGAACAGAGAGACAGTGTTAGACCAGACTAGACTGATGCTACAGAACAGAGAGACAGTGTTAGACCAGACCAGACTGCTGCTACAGAACAGGGAGACAGTGTTAGACCAGACCAGACTGATGCTACAGAACAGAGAGACAGTGTTAGACCAGACCAGACTGATGCTACAGAACAGAGAGACAGTGTTAGACCACACCAGACTGCTGCTACAGAACAGAGAGACAGTGTTAGACCAGGCCAGACTGATGCTACAGAACAGAGAGACAGTGTTAGACCAGACCAGACTGCTGCTACAGAACAGGGAGACAGTGTTAGACCAGACCAGACTGATGCTACAGAACAGAGAGACAGTGTTAGACCAGACCAGACTGATGCTACAGAACAGAGGGACAGTGTTAGACCAGACCAGACTGCTGCTACATAACAGAGAGACAGTGTTAGACCAGACCAGACTGCTGCTACATAACAGAGGGACAGTGTTAGACCAGACCAGACTGCTGCTACAGAACAGGGAGACAGTGTTAGACCAGACCAGACTGCTGCTACAGAACAGAGAGACAGTGTTAGACCAGACCAGACTGCTGCTACAGAACAGAGAGACAGTGTTAGACCAGACCAGACTGCTGCTACAGAACAGAGAGACAGTGTTAGACCAGACCAGACTGCTGCTACAGAACAGAGGGACAGTGTTAGACCAGACCAGACTGCTGCTACAGAACAGGGAGACAGTGTTAGACCAGACAAGACTGCTGCTACAGAACAGAGGGACAGTGTTAGACCAGACCAGACTAGACTGCTGCTACAGAACAGAGAGACAGTGTTAGACCAGACCAGACTGCTGCTACAGAACAGGGAGACAGTGTTAGACCAGACCAGACTGATGCTACAGAACAGAGGGACAGTGTTAGACCAGACCAGACTGCTGCTACAGAACAGGGAGACAGTGTTAGACCAGACCAGACTGCTGCTACAGAAAAGAAGGACAGTGTTAGACCAGACCAGACTAGACTGCTGCTACAGAACAGAGAGACAGTGTTAGACCAGACCAGACTGCTGCTACAGAACAGAGGGACAGTGTTAGACCAGACCAGACTGCTGCTACAGAACAGAGGGACAGTGTTAGACCAGACCAGACTGCTGCTACAGAACAGAGAGACAGTGTTAGACCAGACCAGACTGCTGCTACAGAACAGAGGGACAGTGTTAGACCAGACCAGACTGCTGCTACAGAACAGGGAGACAGTGTTAGACCAGACCAGACTGCTGCTACAGAACAGAGGGACAGTGTTAGACCAGACCAGACTGCTGCTACAGAACAGAGGGACAGTGTTAGACCAGACCAGACTAGACTGCTGCTACAGAACAGAGAGACAGTGTTAGACCAGACCAGACTGCTGCTACAGAACAGGGAGACAGTGTTAGACCAGACCAGACTGCTGCTACAGAACAGAGGGACAGTGTTAGACCAGACCAGACTGCTGCTACAGAACAGAGGGACAGTGTTAGACCAGACCAGACTGCTGCTACAGAACAGAGAGACAGTGTTAGACCAGACCAGACTGCTGCTACAGAACAGAGGGACAGTGTTAGACCAGACCAGACTGCTGCTACAGAACAGAGGGACAGTGTTAGACCAGACCAGACTGCTGCTACAGAACAGGGAGACAGTGTTAGACCAGGCCAGACTGCTGCTACAGAACAGAGAGACAGTGTTAGACCAGGCCAGACTGATGCTACAGAACAGAGGGACAGTGTTAGACCAGACCAGACTGCTGCTACAGAACAGGGAGACAGTGTTAGACCAGGCCAGACTGATGCTACAGAACAGATAGACAGTGTTAGACCAGACCAGACTGCTGCTACAGAACAGAGAGACAGTGTTAGACCAGGCCAGACTGATGCTACAGAACAGAGAGACAGTGTTAGACCAGACTAGACTGATGCTACAGAACAGAGAGACAGTGTTAGACCAGACCAGACTGCTGCTACAGAACAGGGAGACAGTGTTAGACCAGACCAGACTGATGCTACAGAACAGAGAGACAGTGTTAGACCAGACCAGACTGATGCTACAGAACAGAGAGACAGTGTTAGACCAGACCAGACTGCTGCTACAGAACAGAGAGACAGTGTTAGACCAGGCCAGACTGATGCTACAGAACAGAGAGACAGTGTTAGACCAGACCAGACTGCTGCTACAGAACAGGGAGACAGTGTTAGACCAGACCAGACTGATGCTACAGAACAGAGAGACAGTGTTAGACCAGACCAGACTGATGCTACAGAACAGAGGGACAGTGTTAGACCAGACCAGACTGCTGCTACATAACAGAGAGACAGTGTTAGACCAGACCAGACTGCTGCTACATAACAGAGGGACAGTGTTAGACCAGACCAGACTGCTGCTACAGAACAGGGAGACAGTGTTTGACCAGACCAGACTGCTGCTACAGAACAGAGAGACAGTGTTAGACCAGACCAGACTGCTGCTACAGAACAGAGAGACAGTGTTAGACCAGACCAGACTGCTGCTACAGAACAGAGAGACAGTGTTAGACCAGACCAGACTGCTGCTACAGAACAGAGGGACAGTGTTAGACCAGACCAGACTGCTGCTACAGAACAGGGAGACAGTGTTAGACCAGACCAGACTGCTGCTACAGAACAGAGGGACAGTGTTAGACCAGACCAGACTAGACTGCTGCTACAGAACAGAGAGACAGTGTTAGACCAGACCAGACTGCTGCTACAGAACAGGGAGACAGTGTTAGACCAGACCAGACTGCTGCTACAGAACAGAGGGACAGTGTTAGACCAGGCCAGACTGCTGCTACAGAACAGAGAGACAGTGTTAGACCAGACCAGACTGCTGCTACAGAACAGGGAGACAGTGTTAGACCAGGCCAGACTGATGCTACAGAACAGAGAGACAGTGTTAGACCAGACCAGACTGCTGCTACAGAACAGGGAGACAGTGTTAGACCAGACCAGACTGCTGCTACAGAACAGGGAGACAGTGTTAGACCAGACCAGACTGATGCTACAGAACAGAGAGACAGTGTTAGACCAGACCAGACTGCTGCTACAGAACAGAGGGACAGTGTTAGACCAGACCAGACTGATGCTACAGAACAGAGAGACAGTGTTAGACCAGACCAGACTGATGCTACAGAACAGAGAGACAGTGTTAGACCAGACCAGACTGATGCTACAGAACAGGGAGACAGTGTTAGACCAGACTAGACTGATGCTACAGAACAGGGAGACAGTGTTAGACCAGACCAGACTGATGCTACAGAACAGAGAGACAGTGTTAGACCAGACCAGACTGCTGCTACAGAACAGAGAGACAGTGTTAGACCAGACTAGACTGCTGCTACAGAACAGAGGGACAGTGTTAGACCAGACCAGACTGCTGCTACAGAACAGAGAGACAGTGTTAGACCAGACCAGACTGCTGCTACAGAACAGAGAGACAGTGTTAGACCAGGCCAGACTGATGCTACAGAACAGGGGGACAGTGGTACACCAGACCAGACTGCTGCTACAGAACAGAGAGACAGTGTTAGACCAGGCCAGACTGCTGCTACAGAACAGGGAGACAGTGTTAGACCAGGCCAGACTGATGCTACAGAACAGGGAGACAGTGTTAGACCAGACCAGACTGCTGCTACAGAACAGAGAGACAGTGTTAGACCAGGCCAGACTGCTGCTACAGAACAGAGGGACAGTGTTAGACCAGGCCAGACTGATGCTACAGAACAGAGAGACAGTGTTAGACCAGACCAGACTGCTGCTACAGAACAGGGAGACAGTGGTACACCAGACCAGACTGCTGCTACAGAACAGAGAGACAGTGTTAGACCAGGCCAGACTGCTGCTACAGAACAGAGGGACAGTGTTAGACCAGGCCAGACTGATGCTACAGAACAGAGAGACAGTGTTAGACCAGACCAGACTGCTGCTACAGAACAGGGAGACAGTGGTACACCAGACCAGACTGCTGCTACAGAACAGAGAGACAGTGTTAGACCAGGCCAGACTGCTGCTACAGAACAGAGGGACAGTGTTAGACCAGACCAGACTGCTGCTACAGAACAGAGAGACAGTGTTAGACCAGACCAGACTGCTGCTACAGAACAGAGGGACAGTGTTAGACCAGACCAGACTGATGCTACAGAACAGAGGGACAGTGTTAGACCAGACCAGACTGATGCTACAGAACAGAGGGACAGTGTTAGACCAGACCAGACTGCTGCTACAGAACAGAGAGACAGTGTTAGACCAGACCAGACTGCTGCTACAGAACAGAGAGACAGTGTTAGACCAGGCCAGACTGATGCTACAGAACAGGGAGACAGTGTTAGATCAGACCAGACTGCTGCTACAGAACAGAGAGACAGTGTTAGACCAGGCCAGACTGCTGCTACAGAACAGAGGGACAGTGTTAGACCAGGCCAGACTGATGCTACAGAACAGAGAGACAGTGTTAGACCAGACCAGACTGCTGCTACAGAACAGGGAGACAGTGGTACACCAGACCAGACTGCTGCTACAGAACAGAGAGACAGTGTTAGACCAGGCCAGACTGCTGCTACAGAACAGAGGGACAGTGTTAGACCAGACCAGACTGCTGCTACAGAACAGAGAGACAGTGTTAGACCAGACCAGACTGCTGCTACAGAACAGAGGGACAGTGTTAGACCAGACCAGACTGATGCTACAGAACAGAGGGACAGTGTTAGACCAGACCAGGTCACTCCGTGTCACTGTGTCAGGAAACCGTGGTCCGGCTGAGGACCGAGGAGGCCAGAGGATTAGGAGGAGGGTGGAGGTGTGAGGTGCACCAATGTGTTTTTCAAATTACATGGGGTTTTCCACAAGGAAAGGCAGGTGGTGAACCTCAAAGGATTTGTGTAGTTCTTGGTAAAAAAAAAAAAAAGATTTCATATGTTGTTGTTAGTTGATAGGTTCGGTCAGTACATTTGGTTTGTCTAACCTTGCCTTACAGCTGCCTGAGAACGGAAGACCTGAAGAGTGGACTAACACGGTCTTGTGAAGTGCTAGAGACTCGGGTCTGAACCCAATAGATCTGTATACACGCGTGTTCATAGAGAATATCGTGAACAGTAGGGTTATATAGGGAAGCATATATGGAACACATGCAAAAGCAAATGAGATAGGTCACTCTGTATATTATTGTAATAATGCATGATTCTCATAATATTATACAATTCCATCTGTCAGGAGATTTAAATTAATAAACTCCATTTGCAGATGTGCTTTTACCAACCTGTTGAAAGCACTCACGTCACATAAAAACAATCTCACTAAAAAAGATTTGCTCTTAAATTAAATAATTAATTAAATGTTATGCTATTTTCAGTTGTACTCTAATTTCATACCACTGTCGGTCATTCCAAGTGAATGTAGGGTTGTAATGGTACCAGGCCCAGCTAGCAGCAATAGAGTGTAATGAAATGGTACCAGGCCCAGCTAGCAGCAATAGAGTGTAATGAAATGGTACCAGACCCATCTAGCAGCAATAGAGTGTAATGAAATGGTACCAGACCCAGCTAGCAGCAATAGAGTGTAATGAAATGGTACCAGACCCATCTAGCAGCAATAGAGCGTAATGAAATGTTACCAGACCCATCTAGCAGCAATAGAGTGTAATGAAATGGTACCAGACCCAGCTAGCAGCAATAGAGTGTAATGAAATGGTACCAGACCCAGCTAGCAGCAATAGAGTGTAATGAAATGTACCTTCTGCTTTTAACTTAATAGAAGATTTATTTTAATACTGCAAATGCATATTTTGTTATGGTTCAGTGTAGTTAAAAACTATAACACTAACCTGCCTCTGCTAGGGGATTAGTGAACCCCCCTCCCCAATGAAATTATGCTTCATCAAGAAGCCACTATGGATGACAGCATCTGCGTCCCAATTGAAACCCTATTATCTATGTAGTACTTCTTTACCAGTAGTGTACTGTGTAGGGACTAGGCTGCCGTTTGGGACGCAGAAATAGTTCCTGGCTCATGGCTCGATTTAATATCATGTGCTGTGAGTACAATTCCTTTAGCACTAATTTAAACAATAGCTAGCGCTAAATACTCCAGCCTACATTTAATTTAATCTTTCAAGGGATTATCTTGCTCTGCTAATGTCAGAGATGTAAGACGCGCCCTGAATATTAAATACATATTAAAATCTACTGCAGATGCTCCATCCAACATCAGCGGGATAATGTCAACAGATTTTTTTGTGGGGGGGGATGAGTTTCTTCATATGGGTGGAATTACTTCATGCTGCATTTATGGCACTAGGTGGTCGGTCTGCTGCTCGCCTTTGCTAAGTTTTCCCATTAAGCCAAATGCCGTGAACACTCAAAGGATGGGGGGGTGGTTTAAAAAAAAAATGATTTAATTTGTGTTAATGTCCTTGTGTTTTGTTTAGCTTTTACAATATCAAATTCATCTTCAGCATGACTGTAGTCAGGATAACAGGTGTCCTGCCCATTGAAACTAAGAGGGCTCAATTATATACATTTTAGAATAGAATAGAATAGATCAAGTTTATTTTATGCAGAATTAACTAAAAGATAGTGAATGTTTCCATCAGTGCCCCGTGATCTACATATACACATTCAGATTACAGCTCTGCAGTGAGTCCACATTTCAACCACGTCTCTACAAATTAACTGGACAATCCTCATGTATTGTATGTCCCGAGTGGCTATATTGACCTTGTCACCTAGTGAATCACACCCTTTCTAAAAAAAAAAAAAAAAAGGTTAAAGTGAATATTTGAGTCCAACACAAAATTCATTGACTTACAGCATGATTTACACAAACTCCTGAGTCACACATGTTTATCTCAACACCGAATGATAGAATGGAGAAGATAAAGAAAATGAAGAAGTCACGGCTTGGCTGTACCGCCGGGGTCTTAACTACCTCCAGCAGTGAGTTAGGAAGGTAGTGGAGGTCATTAGCGTGTACGTGCATGTGTGTGTTTGTCTGTGTGTTTATCTGTGTGTTCGTCTGTGTGTTTATCTGTGTGTTTATCTGTGTGTTTGTCTGTGTGTTTGTCTGTGTATTTGTCTGTGTGTTTATCTGTGTGTTCGTCTGTGTGTTTGTCTGTGTGTTTATCTGTGTGTTTGTCTGTGTGTTTGTCTGTGTGTTTGTCTGTGTGTTCATCTGTGTGTTTGTCTGTGTGTTTGTCTGTGTGTTTGTCTGTGTGTTTATCTGTGTGTTTATCTGTGTGTTTGTCTGTGTGTTTGTCTGTGTGTTTGTCTGTGTGTTTGTCTGTGTGTTTATCTGTGTGTTCGTCTGTGTGTTCGTCTGTGTGTTTGTCTGTGTGTTTGTCTGTGTGTTTATCTGTGTGTTTATCTGTGTGTTTGTCTGTGTGTTTGTCTGTGTGTTTGTCTGTGTGTTCGTCTGTGTGTTTGTCTGCGTGTTTGTCTGTGTGTTTGTCTGTGTGTTCGTCTGTGTGTTTGTCTGTGTGTTTATCTGTGTGTTTGTCTGTGTGTTTGTCTGTGTGTTTGTCTGTGTGTTCGTCTGTGTGTTTGTCTGTGTGTTTGTCTGTGTGTTTGTCTGTGTGTTTATCTGTGTGTTTGTCTGTGTGTTTGTCTGTGTGTTCGTCTGTGTGTTCGTCTGTGTGTTCGTCTGTGTGTTCGTCTGTGTGTTCGTCTGTGTGTTTGTCTGTGTGTTTGTCTGTGTGTTTATCTGTGTGTTTATCTGTGTGTTTGTCTGTGTGTTTGTCTGTGTGTTTGTCTGTGTGTTTGTCTGTGTGTTTGTCTGTGTGTTCGTCTGTGTGTTCGTCTGTGTGTTCGTCTGTGTGTTTATCTGTGTGTTTATCTGTGTGTTTATCTGTGTGTTTGTCTGTGTGTTTGTCTGTGTGTTCGTCTGTGTGTTTGTCTGTGTGTTTGTCTGTGTGTTTGTCTGTGTGTTTGTCTGTGTGTTTGTCTGTGTGTTTGTCTGTGTGTTCGTCTGTGTGTTTGTCTGTGTGTTTATCTGTGTGTTTGTCTGTGTGTTTGTCTGTGTGTTTGTCTGTGTGTTCGTCTGTGTGTTTGTCTGTGTGTTTGTCTGTGTGTTTGTCTGTGTGTTTATCTGTGTGTTTATCTGTGTGTTTGTCTGTGTGTTTGTCTGTGTGTTTGTCTGTGTGTTTGTCTGTGTGTTTGTCTGTGTGTTTGTCTGTGTGTTCGTCTGTGTGTTCGTCTGTGTGTTCGTCTGTGTGTTTATCTGTGTGTTCGTCTGTGTGTTTGTCTGTGTGTGTCATCACAATGTAGCCGCTCATTAGCAGCGTCGCTAACAGATAAATCCTGTTCAACAATATGTGACTGCCACTCCCGGTACGGAGTCTTTAATACTGTTATCCAGATCGAACCTGGATCTTATTAGCTAGTCATTGTAAATAGCTCACTTGGTGATGGTATAGCTGATGCGGAATCCCTAGCTAGACAGGAACTACGTTGTTACAGTAATATGTAGACTCTGCCCGAGATTTGTCATCATCTGTCATAGTTTGTTGTGTGTTCTAAACTGTTTATTGTCCTGGCCCTGTGACACAGCATTGGACAACATAGACTAAACCTGTCCCATGACACACGGTATATCAGACAGACAGACTCATTGAAACGGCTGACGTCATATCAGAAGACAGAATCTGAAGTTTACTGCTAAGCCGGCACATTGAGAAAAAAAAAACTTGTTCTCTACATTATTGAGACTGGAGAGTTAATGAACTACAGAGGAAAGAGAGTTTCTGCCGTTTCCTCTCCTGACTGCAGCAAATAGCCAAGGGCACTAGCATAATAACTACGTTGTGGAATATTGCAATTAGTACCTACAGGGATCAAATTAAAAAATGCATTAACGCACGCACTTAATTAAGAAACAGTTTTGGGTTTACATGATAAATTATAACACCTATTACATCTTGGGCTAAAAGCTGTAATGGCTTTGTGGCTCCCGGGCATAGTGGAGTGTTTCTCTTCGGGTTCAGGGAACTCTCCAAGGATCTGCAGGTATTTGTAAGAATGTTATAAGGAGGAAATATCGGTCTCCTCTTCAGAAAGTATTCACTCACTCCTTTGACTTTTCACACAATTCCACAAGCCAATACACAATTCAATACACACAATAACCCAGAACGTCAAAGTGGAATTATGTTTTTAGAAAAGTTTCAACCCCATTGTTATGGCAAGCCTAAATACATTCAGGAGTAAAAATGTGCCTAAGAAGTCACAAAATAAGTTGCATGGACTCACTCTATGTGCAATAATAGTGTTTAACTTGATTTTTTAATGACTACCTCATCTCTGTGTCACACACATACAATTATCTGTAAGGTCCCTCAGTCGAGCAGTGAATTTTAAATGCAGATTCAACCACAAAGAAAGGGAGGTTTTCCAATACCTCGCAAAGAAGGGAACCTCTTAGTAGAAGGGTAAAATAAAAGCAGACTTTGAATTTGCCTTTGATCATTGTGAAGTTATTAATTACACTTTGGATGGTGTATCAATATACCCAGTCACTACAAAGATACAGGTGTCCTTCCTAACTCAGTTGCCGAAGAGGAAGGAAACCACTCAGGGATTTCACCATGGGTCCAATGGTGACTTTAAAACAGTTACAGAGTTTAATGGCTGTGAAAGGAGAAAACTGAGGATAGATCAACAACATTGTAGTTACTCCACAATACTAACCTAAATGACAGAGCGAAAATAAGGAAGCCTGTACAGAATAAAATATTCCAAAACATGCATCCTGTTTGCAACAAGGCACTCAAGTAAAACTGAAAAAAATGTTGCAAAGAAATTAACTTTCGTCCTCAATACAAAGTGTCATGTTTGGGACAAATCCAATACAACACATTACTGAGTAACACTCTCCATATTTTCAAGCATAGTGCTGGCTGCCTCATGTTATGGGTATGCTTGTAATCGTTAAGGACTGGGGAGTTTTTCTGGATAAAAAATAAATGGAATGGTGCTAAGCACAGGCAACGTCCTAAAGGAAAACCCGGTTCAGTCTGCTTTCCACCAGACATTGGGAGTTGAATTCACCTTTCAGCAGGACAATAACCTAAAACACAAGGCCAAATCTACAGTAAAGCTGCTTACCAACAAGACAGTGACAGTGATAGAATAATGGGCAAATGTTGCATAATCCAGGTGTGGAAAGCTCTTAGAGACTTACCCACAAAGACTCAAAGCTGTAATCGCTGCAAAGGTGCTTCTACAAAGTATTGACTCAGGGGTGTGAATACTTATGTAAATTAAATATTTCTGTATTTTCATTAAAAAATCTAAAAAATAATTTTTCCTAATGGGGTACTTGGTGTAGATGGGTGCAGTCATTGGATGGGAGAGGAGGAGACTCAGTGCCTCTGCTTCTTCCTAAACACGTTTCACTTCATTGAAAAATAAAATGGGATAGAAGAACAGTCATCAATTGGATTAAGGGTTTTAATGGGAACTTTAGGGGGCCTTGGGAGATTGTTTTTCTTCAGGCGATTTAGGCAGGGAAAAAAGAGGCTCAATATATGTAACTGTCAGAATCGACGAAACACCAAGGGGTCAAAATGATAGTTTTACGATAATTTTGATCCCAGTGTGTCCTTATTAAGCCAAAAAGGATCATGCAGAGAGAGATAGACCATGGAAAGAGGCAGGCAGAAAGTTCATTAAGACGTGATGTGCTTCGAAGTTGGGCCCCATGGCGTCACAGCGAGGCGATCTCCTCTGGGGTGGTGGGAGGCTGATCACTGACCCTCTGGGCTGGTAGGAGGCTTACCAATGATCTCCTCTTGCCTAGTGGGATGCTAATCCCTGATCAATTGTATAGCAGGGAAATCCCAAACACCTCATTTACACACTGAGGGTGATTCCACAGTTAGAATACCACAGTTAGCGTCCAACAGTTAGCATTAGCCTCCCACAGGTAGCATCCCACAGTTAGCAGTAGCATCCCAATCAATCCACACCCCAGTTTACCTATCATTAGCATAGCATTAGCATCATTAGCATCGATAAACACATAACCTCAAAAACAAGCAGTTAAGTCATATTAACCTCCTTTTAAAAAGTTAAATATCTACCAGTAGGTCTGACACATACAGTACAAGGGCATACAGACACATTTATGCAGCGAATCTGCCTAAGGCTCAAACCATTAAATAAAACACAACTAACTTTCACTAGTTGAGATTTAAAAAGTAAATCCTTCTGTTAATTTGTCCGTGCCGTCTGTCCCCAGTCTTTCCTGTATAAGTGCAGTAGCAGAAGCAGCAATGAGCTCTCAGCCTCTCGGTCGTCCCAGGAAGGTAAACCCCTCACAAGCAATATGTAATTAAAGTCAGCCAGCATATTCTTAATCCTTAAGGCTATTATAGGTTTATGTTCAGTGCATTGTCTGGCTGAGGCCTACAATGGCTTTGGCTTTCTCTCGCTGCAATTCAGTCTCTCCTGTGGTTTGGGCACCAGAGCCCATATATGTTCTTAAATGGGGAGATAAAGGCTTTTCTTTCAATCTGCTCTCATATGGGGAGTGCATGGCTGGGCTTCCTAGCTGCGTTGGCTTACTGCACTCAACGCCTTAATCCTCTCGTTTTTGTATTAGAATATTTGGTCTAGAAAGGACGGAAAACGCTTATCTTCCAAACACTGACGGCTGTAATTATTACAGAACACCCATCATAAATGGCATATTTTTTTAACCCATTTTCAGTCACATTAGTAAAAGAAAAGGGGGTTATAATTATATGTGAATCAGTAATTACACTGTATTCATGTTTTAAACCCACAGGGATTAGAGTATTGAGTATGTTCTACATTCTAGAACACTGGGCCATTCTGATTCTAACTGACCTATCCCCTGTCCCCGGGACACTGTGCTTTGAAATTACATGAATACTCAACTTAATTGGTACTTTTATTTGTGACATTTTGTTCTCCCTCCCTACCTTGGTTCTGATCTGAAGAAAATGACAGAGAGTTCTGATGTAACGTGTATCAAAGCAAAGTCACAAATTATCTAGCATTAGATATTTCCAACCAGGAGCATCAGTAGGGACTTTTTGTATTTTTCCTTCTCTGTTTCTGGTCTGAGAATCATCTGGTTCTGTCCTTCTCTGGTTCTAGTCTGATAGTCATCTGGTTCTGTCCTTCTCTGGTTCTGGTCTATGAATCATCTGGTTCTGTCCATCTCTGGTTCTGGTCTGATAGTCATCTGGTTCTATACTTCTCTGGTTCTGGTCTATGAATCATCTGGTTCTGTCCATCTCTGGTTCTGGTCTGAGAATCATCTGGTTCTGTCCTTCTCTGGTTCTAGTCTGAGAATCATCTGGTTCTGTCCTTCTCTGGTTCTGGTCTGAGAATCATCTGGTTCTATACTTCTCTGGTTCTGGTCTATGAATCATCTGGTTCTGTCCATCTCTGGTTCTGGTCTGATAGTCATCTGGTTCTGTCCTTCTCTGGTTCTGGTCTGATAGTCATCTGGTTCTGTCCTTCTCTGGTTCTGGTCTGAGAATCATCTGGTTCTGTCCTTCTCTGGTTCTGGTCTGAGAATCATCTGGTTCTGTCCTTCTCTGGTTCTGGTCTGATAGTCATCTTGTTCTGTCCTTCTCTGGTTCTAGTCTGAGAATCATCTGGTTCTGTCCTTCTCTGGTTCTGGTCTGAGAATCATCTGGTTCTATACTTCTCTGGTTCTGGTCTATGAATCATCTGGTTCTGTCCTTCTCTGGTTCTGGTCTGAGAATCATCTGGTTCTGTCCTTCTCTGGTTCTAGTCTGAGAATCATCTGGTTCTGTCCTTCTCTGGTTCTGGTCTGAGAATCATCTGGTTCTATCCTACTCTGGTTCTGGTCTATGAATCATCTGGTTCTGTCCATCTCTGGTTCTGGTCTATGAATCATCTGGTTCTGTCCTTCTCTGGTTCTGGTCTATGAATCATCTGGTTCTGTCCTTCTCTGGTTCTAGTCTGAGAATCATCTGGTTATGTCCTTCTCTGGTTCTGGTCTGCGAATCATCTGGTTCTGTCCTTCTCTGGTTCTAGTCTGAGAATCATCTGGTTCTGTCCTTCTCTGGTTCTGGTCTGAGAATCATCTGGTTCTATACTTCTCTGGTTCTGGTCTATGAATCATCTGGTTCTGTCCATCTCTGGTTCTGGTCTGATAGTCATCTGGTTCTGTCCTTCTCTGGATCTGGTCGGAGAATCATCTGATTCTGTCCTTCTCTGGTTCTGGTCTATGAATCATATGGTTCTGTCCATCTCTGGTTCTGGTCTGATAGTCATCTGGTTCTGTCCTTCTCTGGTTCTGGTCTGAGAATCATCTGGTTCTGTCCTTCTCTGGTTCTGGTCTATGAATCATATGGTTCTGTCCATCTCTGGTTCTGGTCTGATAGTCATCTGGTTCTGTCCTTCTCTGGTTCTGGTCTGAGAATCATCTGGTTCTGTCCTTCTCTGGTTCTGGTCTGATAGTCATCTGGTTCTGTCCTTCTCTGGTTCTGATCTGCTTTCTCAATGTTAATGTATTCTCTCTAATTTGACTTTTTTAATTGGCTATTAACCAATTAACATCACATGCTTCTGAATACCCTTGTGCATGAGGGAGAGAGAGAACTCAGTGCATACGAAGACAAAAGAGGTTCATTTCAGAGGTGTTGGCACTCAGCCTATCTGCAACGCTGCTCCACCTCCCTCTCCTCCGTTGCTTCCTTCCTTCCGCGATGATACATTTTCCGCTTGAACATGATTTCAATATGTTGATGTGCCTTCCTTTATTAAGACACCATCCAACAGATAGCGCGTCCCGCTGTGTGTTAGCAACATAAATAATTAGACCAGAGACCAGGGAACGGCAGGTGGCTTTTGGCACAAAGAAATAATCATACTTGATGTGGAAAATAAAGTAAAGGGACCCATCTGTTGGCGGCGGGGGGAAGGAAGAAAAAATGCGTTAACATATTGTCACTAACATTATGAAATACACAGTTTATAATTAAGTCAAGGCACCCGACTCTGGACACTTGCTTAAATCATCTATTCAGAACCCTCAGAGAGGCCCTCTCCTTTCAGGGGTAAATTAACTGAAGCTCTTCCTGCTCACGCCTCTGATGACGGCCATTTTGTCTCATGCTCTGTCCATATTTACTTAGAAGATTGGTGGAGAGAAGAGGGTGGTGGCAGAGCCATGGAACTACACAATAAGCATCTCCTGATATGAGATTAACCAAGTGACAGGCAGCAGCAGAAGGATGTTGGTCTGATTTCATTGCTGAAGCTCAGTCCAAGATGTTAATTATGTTATGTAGTGAGCCAAGAGCCATGCTGCCATCGTTGACTTAATTTGACATAGACTAAATGCTTTACTTGGACAATCCTCTTACAGAAGATCTGAAGACGCTCAAATTACTATCAACAAATGTTTGATTTGTCGGACCAGGCGATGTTTTTCCAGTCCTCATTTGTCCAGTGTTGGTGAGCGCATGCCCAGTGGAGCCGTTTCTTCTTGTTTTTAGCTGATAGGAGTGGAACCCTGGTGTGGTCGTCTGCTGCAATAGCCAATCCGTGACAAGACCCGACGTGTTTTTGTGTTCTGTGATGTTATTCTATACAGCACTGCACCGTTATTTGTCTGTTTGTGGCCTGCCTGTTAGCTTGCGCGATTCTTGCCATTCTCCTTTCGACTTCTCTCATCAACGAGCTGTTTTCACCCACAGGACTGCTGCTGCCTGGATGGTGTTTGTTTGTCGCACCTCGGTAATCTCTAGACACTATCCTGCGTGAAAACCCCAGGAGGCCGGCCATTTCTGAGATACTGGAACCGCCGCGCCTGGCACCGACGATCATACCACCTCAAACTTTCTTAGGTCACTCATTTTGCCAATTCTAATGTTCAATCGAACAGTAACTGAATCCTTCGATGCCTGTCTGTTTGCTTTATATAAGCAAGCCACGACCATGTGACTCATTGTTTGTAGGAGTGAACCATTTATTTGTGAACGGGGGAGGTGTACCTAATAAACTGAGTGTAAACTATATAGTTTATTAGGTACACTAAGTGTAAACTATATTTACAACACAAGTAAAAAGGTTGCGTTGATAGCCACTGAAATAAAATTAGCTGCATTAACAATCCTAATAATCATGATCCTGGTAATAATTGATTGAATTTATAAAACACTTTTCCAGACACTGAAGGGTTTTACATGTTATGAGGGAAACTCGCCTCATTCACCACTCGTGTAGTAGTATCGCCCAGCAATGACATCTGCCAGTTTTATCCTTTGTTTTAACGAGGCATGTCAGTTAAGAACAAATTCTTACTTTACAATGATGATACCCCGGCCAAACTAAATCCCGGACGACGCTGGGCCAATTGTGCACCGCCCTATGTGAATCCGCAAATGTTTTATTTTATTTACAAATACGTCCAATGTTTATACATCATTTGAGCAAATAATGACAAATAGTAATCAAATTTGATTTGATTTGAAGATTTAACCACTTGTGCGTTGCTTCTCTACAAATGAATAATAGTTCATTCATAAAGGAGCATCATGTTGTCAAGCAGGATAGTATCGCTATGTGAATGATCTGTAACAACACCTTGAGAGTTCCAGAGTCCTTTGTAATATGAAAATAATATTTATTTTGTAATAAAAATAAAGAGGTAAGTCAATTGAGAGCCATTTAAAAAAAATGTGCAACAATGATATGAAAACACAACCAAAACAGCTCACCTAATGTCTCTTAGACAACTACCCAGCAGCAGTACAAACTACCCAGCAGTACAAACTACCCAGCAGCAGTACAAACTACCCAGCAGCAGTACAAACTACCCAGCAGCAGTACAAACTACCCAGCAGCAGTACAAACTACCCAGCAGTACAAACTACCCAGCAGTACAAACTACCCAGCAGCAGTACAAACTACCCAGCAGCAGTACAAACTACCCAGCAGCAGTACAAACTACCCAGCAGCAGTACAAACCACCCAGCAGTACAAACCACCCAGCAGCAGTACAAACTACCCAGCAGCAGTACAAACTACCCAGCAGCAGTACAAACTACCCAGCAGCAGTACAAACTACCCAGCAGCAGTGCAAACTACCCAGCAGCAGTACAAACTACCCAGCAGTACAAACTACCCAGCAGCAGTACAAACTACCCAGCAGCAGTACAAACTACCCAGCAGGAGTACAAACTACCCAGCAGCAGTACAAACCACCCAGCAGCAGTACAAACTACCCAGCAGCAGTACAAACTACCCAGCAGCAGTACAAACTACCCAGCAGCAGTACAAACTACCCAGCAGTACAAACTACCCAGCAGCAGTACAAACTACCCAGCAGCAGTACAAACTACCCAGCAGTACAAAATACCCAGCAGTAGTACAAACTACCCAGCAGCAGTACAAACTACCCAGCAGTACAAACTACCCAGCAGTACAAACTACCCAGCAGTACAAACTACCCAGCAGTAGTACAAACTACCCAGCAGTATAAACTACCCAGCAGCAGTACAAACTACCCAGCAGCAGTACAAACTAGCCAGCAGCAGTACAAACTACCCAGCAGCAGTACAAACTACCCAGCAGTACAAACTACCCAGCAGCAGTACAAACTACCCAGCAGCAGTACAAACTACCCAGCAGCAGTACAAACTACCCAGCAGTACAAACTACCCAGCAGTACAAACTACCCAGCAGTACAAACTACCCAGCAGCAGTACAAACATCACAGATAGAAACTGTTAGTAAAGACTCATTCATTTACATTTACATTTAAGTCATTTAGCAGACGCTCTTATCCAGAGCGACTTACAAATTGGTGCATTCACCTTATGATATCCAGTGGAACAGCCACTTTACAATAGTGCATCTAACTCTTTTAAGGGGGAGGGGGGGGTTAGAAGGATTACTTTATCCTATCCTAGGTATTCCTTAAAGAGGTGGGGTTTCAGGTGTCTCCGGAAGGTGGTGATTGACTCCGCTGACCTGGCGTCGTGAGGGAGTTTGTTCCACCATTGGGGTGCCAGAGCAGCGAACAGTTTTGACTGGGCTGAGCGGGAACTGTACTTCCTCAGAGGTAGGGAGGCGAGCAGGCCAGAGGTGGATGAACGCAGTGCCCTTGTTTGGGTGTAGGGCCTGATCAGAGCCTGAAGGTACCGTTCCCCTCACAGCTCCGTAGGCAAGCACCATGGTCTTGTAGCGGATGCGAGCTTCAACTGGAAGCCAGTGGAGAGAGCGGAGGAGCGGGGTGACGTGAGAGAACTTGGGAAGGTTGAACACCAGACGGGCTGCGGCGTTCTGGATGAGTTGTAGGGGTTTAATGGCACAGGCAGGGAGCACAGCCAACAGCGAGTTGCAGTAGTCCAGACAGGAGATGACAAGTGCCTGGATTAGGACCTGCGCTGCTTCCTGTGTGAGGCAGGGTCGTACTCTGCGAATGTTGTAGAGCATGAACCTACAGGAACGGGTCACCGCCTTGATGTGAGTTGAGAACGACAGGGTGTTGTCCAGGATCACGCCAAGGTTCTTAGCACTCTGGGAGGTGGACACAATGGAGTTGTCAACCGTGATGGCGAGATCATGGAACGGGCAGTCCTTCCCCGGGAGGAAGAGCAGCTCCGTCTTGCCGAGGTTCAGCTTGAGGTGGTGATCCGTCATCCACACTGATATGTCTGCCAGACATGCAGAGATGCGATTCGCCACCTGGTTATCAGAGGGGGGAAAGGAGAAGATTAATTGTGTGTCGTCTGCATAGCAATGATAGGAGAGACCATGTGAGGATATGACAGAGCCAAGTGACTTGGTGTATAGCGAGAATAGGAGAGGGCCTAGAACAGAGCCCTGGGGGACACCAGTGGTGAGAGCACGTGGTGCGGAGACAGATTCTCGCCACGCCACCTGGTAGGAGCGACCTGTCAGGTAGGACGCAATCCAAGCGTGGGCCGCGCCGGAGATGCCCAGCTCGGAGAGGGTGGAGAGGAGGATCTGATGGTTCACAGTATCAAAGGCAGCCGATAGGTCTAGAAGGATGAGAGCAGAGGAGAGAGAGTTAGCTTTAGCAGTGCGGAGCGCCTCCGTGACACAGATAAGAGCAGTCTCAGTTGAATGACTAGTCTTGAAACCTGACTGATTTGGATCAAGAAGGTCATTCTGAGAGAGATAGCAGGAGAGCTGGCCAAGGACGGCACGTTCAAGAGTTTTGGAGAGAAAAGAAAGAAGGGATACTGGTCTGTAGTTGTTGACATCGGAGGGATCGAGTGTAGGTTTTTTCAGAAGGGGTGCAACTCTCGCTCTCTTGAAGACGGAAGGGACGTAGCCAGCGGTCAAGGATGAGTTGATGAGCGAGGTGAGGTAAGGGAGAAGGTCTCCGGAAATGGTCTGGAGAAGAGAGGAGGGGATAGGGTCAAGCGGGCAGGTTGTTGGGCGGCCGGCCGTCACAAGACGCAAGATTTCATCTGGAGAGAGAGGGGAGAAAGAGGTCAAAGCACAGGGTAGGGCAGTGTGAGCAGAACCAGCGGTGTCGTTTGACTTAGCAAACGAGGATCGGATGTCGTCGACCTTCTTTTCAAAATGGTTGACGAAGTCATCCGCAGAGAGGGAGGAAGGGGGAGGAGGATTCAGGAGGGAGGAGAAGGTGGCAAAGAGCTTCCTAGGGTTAGAGGCAGATGCTTGGAATTTAGAGTGGTAAGGAGAGTCTATAGAGGTGAGTCACTAAGGAGAGTCTATAGAGGTGAATTCACCAGTAAAGAGTCATTCACTAAGGAGAGTCTATAGAGGTGAATTCACCAGTAAAGAGTCATTCACTAAGGAGAGTCTATAGAGGTGAATTCACCAGTAAAGAGTCATTTACTAAGGAGAGTCTATAGAGGTGAATTCACCAGTAAAGACTCATTCACTAAGGAGAGTCTATAGAGGTGAATTCACCAGTAAAGAGTCATTTACTAAGGAGAGTCTTTTGAGGTGAATTCACCAGTAAAGAGTCATTCACTAAGGAGAGTCTATAGAGGTGAATTCATCAGACTGGTTAAGAGTTGTTTATTGTGCTTCCACCAGGCATTAACAGACATGAATAATGTCCCCTCAGGGTGCGTCGTAAATGGCACTCTATTCCCGATTTAATGCACTTCTTTTGACCGGAGCCCTATTTAATGCACTTCTTTTGACCGGAGCCCTATTTAATGCACTACTTTTGACCGGAGCCCTATTTAATGCACTTCTTTAGACCGGAGCCCTATTTAATGCACTTCTTTAGACCGGAGCCCTTTTTAATGCACTTCTTTTGACCGGAGCCCTATTTAATGCAATTCTTTTGACCGGAGCCCTATTTAATGCACTTCTTTTGACCGGAGCCCTATTTAATGCACTTCTTTTGACCGGAGCCCTATGGGGAATAGGGTGCCATTTAGGAAGGATCCTCAGTCTCTCTACCTCCACAACTGTTTACGGAAGTCTCTTGTAAAAGCTGTCTCTCGCTATATATTCTGTGCAGGGTATTGTACTCTCCCTCCCTCCCTCCCTCCATTCAACCCTCCATTCCTCCCTCCCTCCATTTCTCCCTCTCTCCCTCCCTCCCTCTCCACCCTCCATTTCTCCCTCTCTCCCTCCCTCCATTCCTCCCTCCCACCCTCCATTTCTCCCTCTCTCCCTCCCTCCATTCCTCCCTCCCTCTCTCCCTCCCTCCCTCCATTCCTCCCTCCCACCCTCCATTTCTCCCTCTCTCCCTCCCTCCATTCCTCCCTCTCTCCCACCCTCCATTTCTCCCTCTCTCCCTCCCTCCATTCCTCCCTCCCACCCTCCATTTCTCCCTCTCTCCCTCCCTCCATTCCTCCCTCCCTCTCTCCCTCCCTCCCTCCATTCCTCCCTCCCACCCTCCATTTCTCCCTCTCTCCCTCCCTCCATTCCTCCCTCTCTCCCACCCTCCATTTCTCCCTCTCTCCCTCCCTCCATTCCTCCCTCCCTCTCTCCCTCCCTCCCTCCATTCCTCCCTCCCACCCTCCATTTCTCCCTCTCTCCCTCCCTCCATTCCTCCCTCTCTCCCACCCTCCATTTCTCCCTCTCTCCATTCCTTCCTCCATTCCTCCATTCCTTTCTTTATGTATTTATTTAACCAGGTAGGCTAGTTGAGAACAAGTTCTCATTTACAACTGCGACCTGGCCAAGAAAAAGCAAAGCAGTTTGACACAAACAACAACACAGAGCTACACATGGAATGAACAAACGTACAGTCAATAACACAATAGAAAAGTCTATATACAGTGTGTGCAAATGAAGTAAGATTAGGGAGGTAAGGCAATAAATAGGCCATAATGGCGAAATAATTGCAATTTCGCAATTAAACACTGGAGTGGTAGATGTGCAGAAGATGAATGTGCAAGTAGAGAATCTGGGGTGCAAAGGAGCAAAAACAACAAAATATATACATATATAAATAAAATAAATAACAATATGGGGATGAGGTAGTTGGATGGGCTATTTACAGACGGGCTATGTACAGGTGCAGTGATCTGTTGTAAGCTTCTCTGGTAGCTGATGATTTAGTTCGTAGACAGAAGTGAGATTAATATATATATGAAAAAGATGGGCTATTTACAAGGGATAAGACAAGGGATAAGACAAGGGATAAAACAAAGACAGATATACATGTCCTACTCCCTCCCTATTCCTCCATCCCTATTCCTCCCTCCCTATTCCTCCTTCCCTATTCCTCCCTCCCTCCCTCCATTCCTCCCTCCCTCCATTCCTCCCTCCCTATTCCTCATTCCCTCCATTCCTCCCTCCATTCCTCC